>NW_025399764.1:0-1063 GCF_016433145.1 Gracilinanus agilis
TGTTTTGGAAAACCTCTGCTTCCTAAGAATTACTGCAAAATATCATTTGATATTGTATATTGTAGAGAGTTGAAGACTAAAGAAGAGTGGGAAGGGCTAGGCAATGGGGGTTAAGTGACTTTGCCAGGGTCACACAGCTAGGAAGTATCTGAGGCCAGATTTGAACATAGGACCCTTTGTCTCTGGGTCTGGCTCTCAATCCACTGAGCTACCAACTGCCCCAGATTTTTAGAGTTAGAATAAATTCTAGAAATCTACTCCAACATGATACTAAAGAAGTAATAATCCAGCTAATTAATCAATAAGTAAATGACCAAAGTTTTTATTAAATGTCTTATATTGAAGAAATTACTAGGTGTTTGAGGATACAGATATAAAGAAAATTCTTATTCTTATCGTTACATTCTAACTAGGAAAATAACAATTAATATTAATAATATTAATAATAATAATGATAAGTAGCTAGATGATAGGTAATCTGAATATGTAATAATTTAACAAAGGATAGTTAAAGAGGGAGGACACAAATTGATGGAATATGTAAAGAAGTATCATAGAAGGAAACTCAAGCTGTATTTTGAAGGTAGAAAAGAATTATTTGACGCAGAAGTAAGAAGGGAAAAAAGAAAGAGAGGAGATTAGAGTGTCATGTGCAAGACATCAAGAGAATGACAGTTTGCTTGAATAAAATAGTTTAAAATGGAACTTAATTTGCAGTGAGGTTACAAAGAGAATTTATTCATATATATGGTAGCTGGAAGAATCTTAAATGGGGTGAATTACCCCATAGTGTTATCGGGGAGCAAATTGGTGAACCCCTGGGTTCGGGAAGGAAACCATTCTCAAGAATGAGAGGACTCCAAACTTAGCTTAAAAGTAAAAAAGAAAGATTTATTAGTAAGATAGGATTAATGGCCAGCAAGAGTGGAGCAGCCATGGGAGGCTCTCCCCCAGTCCCCCAGTTCTCGCTCTTTTGTATCCTTTCTGGTAGTGTGTACGTGACTCCCTGCACTCAGGCTGGGAGTTGGTGCAGGGTCCGTCCTAGACCCTCAGGGCCTAGACT
>NW_025399765.1:0-5939 GCF_016433145.1 Gracilinanus agilis
TATATATATATATATTTATCTCTTTTTTCTATTTCAAGTGATTATTAATAAACTTTATAGAAAATAAGAATGTGGAAGATATTAATTTTAAACCTAACAGTTGTGGAGATTTTACCCTGAGTAGACTACACTCTCCCATGATCTAAGCAAGACAGGGCCCAAAGAAAGCTGTACTGGAGTCACAAGGGAAAAGTTCCTCCCAACCTGGTTCCAGCCAGGTTTGGTCAGCTTAGCTGAGGATGTGAGGGTAGATTTACTTGGGATCTCACAGCTAATCCAGGGATGGTTTCAGGATGCCAGGAGTCAACTCCACCAGAACAGGTGATTCAAAGTATCCAGGTAGGGAGAGATTGTTTGCAATGCTATCCACCAGATCACAAACCACCTCCCTACTCGGTGCTGCTCTGCAGGTCTGATGTCCTCTGCTGTAAGACTTCACCACTCTCAGGATCCCAGGGAATCTGGATACAACTCCCCTAGCTCTGAGATCTCCGAGGGTCAGCAACCATTTGTGCCAACCACCATAGAGTCCTTCTCAGGCACAAGCCACTTCCTCCTTCCCCTGCATTCCATTCAGAATGTCCATGACCTCCAGCTAAGGCTTTTCCTAGCCTGTTTACACACCTACTTTTAAACTTATGCCTCTTACATTATGTATAAGAAACAAGAAAAAAGGGGGAAAATAAATTATTATATTTAAAAGATAATAGGAAAAGCAATAAGAAAATCAAAAATAAATTCAGGGAAAAAAAGCTAGAAAAAAAATACAGTGTGATTCCAAAAAACAGCATCCATTAGTCTATGAACTGTTATCTCCAATGCATGTAACAGGAAACAGTCAATCAGTTTCAATAGAAGATGCTCTCTTTACATGTAAGCAATGAATCCAAAAGTCCTTTTCTCCAATTTTTATAGCTGTTGGGTGGTTAATAAAATCTTATACGGCCCTTTCCATGAAGGCTGAGTTGCTCCAGTGTGCTGGAAATTCTTTATATACACCTTGTCTCCTGGGTTCAGGTCATGAAATGAAAAGTCTATTGGTCCTGCTTGTACTGCAGTTCCAGATTCATGGAGTTCTCGCAGTTTGTGTTGCAATTCCTGTATATAGGAAGCAATAGAAGTATCTCCTCCTAATAGCGATGTATATGCAGGAGAAAAAGGCTTAGTCTGTATAGGGGGATGTCCAAAAAGCATCTCATATGGTGAGATACGTAGATCTCCCCTGGGCCTGCTTCTAAGATAAAATAGAGCTAGAGGGAGAATTTCAGGCCATTTCAGATGTGTCTCAGTGCATAATTTGCCAATCATAGATTTAAGTTCTCTGTTCATCCATTCAACTTGGCCTGAGCTCTGGGGGTGATATGGTACATGGAATTTGGGAGTTATCCCCAAATAGGAATATATTTCAGATAAAACTGAATCAGAAAAGTGACTTCCCCTGTCCAAGTCAATACGTGCAGGCAGGCCAAAATGAGGAATGATTTCTTTTAAAAGCACCTTGGTGACAAAAGCCACTGTGGCTCAGGCAGTAGGAAATGCTTCCAGTCACCTAGTCAGTTGATCCACTATGACTAGACAGAATTTATATTGTCCAGCCTTTGGCATTGTTATGAAATCAATTTGCAGATGCTCAAAAGGTGTGTAAGACAGAGGATGCCCACCAAAAGCCTTGCCATGAAAGGCATGTTGGTTATATGCTTGGCAGGTAGGGCAAGCTGCACACACTTTAGAGGGTATATTGGTTATGCCAGGAGCTATCCATACCCTTTTAACAGAGTCCACAATGCCCTGGGTACCAAAATGACCATTTTTATGAATGGATTGGCAAATTTGGTGATACAAGTTTCTAGGGAGCAGGGGTTTAATGTCTATATTAAAATCTATAATGTAAAAAAATTTTTTTAAACTCTTTTAGGAGTAATTTTAGGGGGTAATGTATAATTCTTAGAAGGAAATGTATGTTTCATAATCTATAATGTAAAATTTGAATTCTTTTGAGAGTAATTTCAGGATAAGAAAATTGTCATCTCCCCAGAATCCAGACAACAACCTGTTTGGTGAAGACACCATGAAGATGCCTGAAGAGCCTTCACTGGGTCATGAAGATCCAAATTTGAACTTTGGGGTGCAGTTGATTTGAACTATGGGGAGCTGAAAGAGATGAATGCATTTGTTTTGAACGTACACTCTTGTGCCACTAGGGGACTGCCCAAAATTGGCTTTTTGTCAATATGGCTAGTTTTTATTTTCTTTTCTTTTTCCCCAATTTTCTGTAGTTTAGAAGTTGACTATGTTTAGAACATCCACTAAAAAAGACCAGTCTTTTTTTACTGGATCTCAGGGGGAAAATGTGTTATTTAAATAGGTTCTGGGGTTCCATTTAGAGGTATTTGGGGCTCATTTGAGCCTTAAGATATGTAGATATATGACAAATTTCCTGTGGATGTTTTGGGGACTTTGGAAACTACATTTCCCATGATTCCTTTTGTAAAAAATGGAGGTAGACAGGAAGTGTGATGATGTAAGAGAATGATATAAGACTCTTGGGGTGATTGGAGGTGGTCTCTTTGCTACCTGATCGAGCTCTCTGGGGGATGGAGAAAAGGTTATGTAAGGTACAGAATGTAATGACTGGGGTGGCAATTTGAAATTTTAACAGGCATGTGGTCAATTTTATTCTACCAACATGGGCCTAAATAAAATATTAGTTATCCTCATAATATCAGCCTTTATCATTTTTAATTATTACACCTACCTCCCAAGAGACCAGCCCAGCTAAAGCTGGTCTTTCATAGTTGTAATAAGGGAATTTTGCAGGATGTAATAAGAGAATGAAGCTAGGGGTAATAGTTGGTGGTAATAAGGAATAAGGCAAGGCAAGGGACCCAAGGCTGGAGGTAATCAAGGGAATAGGCTATAGGTAGTAGGGAAATTAAGGCAGAGGTATGGTTGGAATTGAGGATAGGCACTGTGGATGGGGTTTGTGAATCCCTAAGGCAATATAGTGGATGAGGAAGGTACAATAGTGAAGGTTGGTAGTTGAGGTGGTAGGAGAAATAAGGGAATGTCTGAGTTTAGGGAATATAAACACGGAGGTATAAAGATTTGTAAGGGAGAGGATGAGTTAATCTAAGGCAGGCAACAGCAGCAGGAAACACAGACTGGATACTCAGGTTAGAGACAAACACTGAAGGGAAACAGACTGAGCCCTTCAAGTAAAGGACACTTTACAGAGCCAGGTGAGAGCCAGCCAAGAACGGCTTGAAACTGACCTGAGGCTTTAGTCAGTTTCACAGGAAGGACTAGAAGGAAGTATTGAAGTTTCACTTCCTCCAAAATGGAGACCTTCAGCTTCCCTCAAACTCCAGAGAGAATGTTATTCCTCTCTCTCCTCCTCCCTCTCTTATTAATCAACTAATGAAATAGCCAAAGGGTTTTGATTAAAGACAAACAGGGTTTATTGGGTTTTTTAGGGTTGATTGGCAGGGTAGAGGATTCAAGGTAACCCTAACGACCACTTAGAGAAAGCTTCAGGTGGGGGAAGGGAGGCAGGAACGTGAGACTGAGTAGGGACCAGCCTGCTCAGCTCTGAGAGGGTTTGTAGCCAAAAGGGGTAGGAAAGCTGGATACAATGATTTAATAGGTAAATGTGTAACAACGGTAAGTCCTATTTGACTAAACTATCCAGTTTGAAACTAACACTCAGATCTACTCTCCTTTTCAAAACTTCTCAGACATTCAGGTAGGGAAATGGAGGTGGGAAATAAGGAAGGCTAGGGAGATTCAAAGGAATTAGCTAAATTAACAATTTTTAAAGGAAAAGCTGCAAAATATAGGCCAGATTTCAATACAAAGAAGGAGTTCAGTTGGCCCTGATACTCTCCACAAGTTCCTAGGACCAACTGAACTTTTCCCAAGATTCTAAACTCTCCTTAACTGACAGAACTCTCCAGCCAAGCCTGCAAATCTGTTATGCCCCCTCTCTGCACCACATACTATTTCATAAAAACAGCCTCGAGGTAAGGAAATTCTCATCAGGGCACCTCTGAAGGTCTTCCCAGTAGGCTGGCCAAGGGGGAATTGTTTATTGCCTCCATAGCGAGAATCATGAAGCACGCTATCACGTAGGATCCTTTAGAGAAGTCACCAGGATGACCATCTTAGGAAGAGTGAGGCCCAGGTAGGACACTGACTGCAGCAGACATCCATTATAATAGCAGAACATGGGCTGCAGTACTGGAAGGGATGGAATCTGGGGTATCAGAATATTAAAGCAATTCATGACATCAAAGACTTCTGTGGGAGGAATCAAAGCTCCAGGTCTGTGTCTTCCTCTTTGTCTTTCCAGCCACCCTCCACTGCTGTTTTTTTTTTTTTTCTCTTGCTGGCTCGCCTCACAGCAGATAAAAGCTGCCCATGTCTGGGTCCAAGGGGGCTCTTGTCCTTAGGAGAGGGCTGCCCGCCTGCACCTTCTTCTGAGAAGAACATACTCAAATGCCTTTGGTGCTTCCTCAGTTTCCCTATCTTCCTCTTTCTTGGGATCTCTGATGGGGCAGATGTCTGGAAGGGGGGTGGATACCTGGTAGGCCTGTGCTAGGTCTTCTGTGGCCTTGGGCTTGGGCCTGCAGGGCCAGCTAGGAAGTGGCCAGAGTCCTGTCCTGGCTTCCTTGTCCAGGAGCCACCCAGTATCCTGGGGGCAGGAGAGCAGTCTTGGCTCTGGGGGCCACCTGAGGGGGAGGCCTTGGCTTTACGGGAACAAGCTGCAGGGCCAAAGGGCTGCCAGCCGATTCCAGCAGCATTTCGCCATTCCAGGCCTGAACCAGAGCTCAGGGGGTGCTAGAAGGGTCGGAGGGAGATAGCAGCGGGGCCTCCAGAAAGAGGAGGGAACAGCTGGCCAAGGAGAGAGGAGCCTGGCAAGCAGGGATGGCCACAGCTCTGTCTGGGGGCTCTTCAAGGCGAGAAGCTCAGCGCAATGGGGGATCTCGGGGAGCCTGGCTCAGGTGCTCTCTGGTGTCACCGCCTGGGCAATGGGATGGGGTCTGAAACAGGGGCAGAACCTGGGCTAGATGGGCCCTGAGCAGCAGCAGGAGGCAGGAGGGGCCCTGGGAATGCCAGGAGAGGAGGCAGGAGATTTCTCCACGAGGATTTGCACTGGGAACCCCTGCGCCCAGCACCCGGGGGGACCCAGAGGCAGCAGGAGCCTGGAGGATTGTGCCTGGGTAGGAAGCGCTGCGCCATTTCCCGGAGTCAGAGCCCGAGGCCGTTTCTCCCCCGAGGCTGCTCAGATCCTCCGCCAGGAACGGGGCCAAGGCAGGCCTCCCAGGTGAGGGTGCAGAATGCGCAGGGGCGCGCAGAGAATTCAGGGAAATGTTAGGGGAAAGCCTGGCCTGCTTACTGGAGGGAGGAGCTGGATACTGAGGGACCCCCCCCCCTTGCAGGCTCCTCAGGGATGGAGCCTTGGGCTGGGCTCTGGAGACTGCCAGGAGGAGGGCCCGAGTCTGAGGGGTGAATGACAAGCCAGGGAGGGAGGGGCCTGGACTAAGTGGGAGGGCAGAAATGGGCGGGGAATGAGTGAGAGGCGGGGCTTAGGCAAGGGGCGGGGTCTGGGAGGGCCACCCTGTGGGCGTGGGCGCTGCGCGGAGGCGGGCAGGAAACCTCAGGTGAAGTGCAGGGGGCGGGTGTGGCCTGGGCAAGAGGCAGGCAGTAAGGGCGGGGCCTGGCCTGGGGGCGGGCTCTGAGGGTTTTAAACTAGGCTCTTCCGGGTTCTTTACTTTTTGCTTCCCCCCCCCCACTCCGGCTCCTGCACGGCTTAACCTGACCCTGAGGAGGTGAGGCCCCTGTCCCTGTGGGCTGGGTCTGGAAAGGGGGGCTGCGGTCAGGCAGGGGGGGCCGCCCCGCCCCCACCTGAACGCTCTTCCCTCTTATACCCTCTCCCGCCC
>NW_025399766.1:0-3975 GCF_016433145.1 Gracilinanus agilis
GTTTTTGATTTGCCTGTCCAGGTGCCCTTACTAATTATTATTTTTTTGCATTATAATCTGAGAAAGTTACATTCATTATTTCTGCTCTTTTGCATTTGTTTGCAATGTTTCTATGTCCTATTACATGGTCAATCTTTGTGAATCTACCATGTGCAGCTGAAAAGAAGGTGTATTCCTTTTTGTCCCTATTTATTTTTCTCCACATATCAATTTTTCTAGGATTTCATTCACCTCTCTTACCTCTTTATTTATTTTTTGGTTTGATTTATCTAGATCTGAAAGAGGAATATTTAGATCTCCCACTAGTACCGGAAACGGAAACCCGTTGGACCACGGGAAATGTAGTTTGATAATTTCCACGTGTCCATAGAAAATATATATACTTTTAGATGGTATTTCAGAAATTTTCCTTTTACACTACCCACTAACCGTCCTTATAGTGGCCAATCATAAGGCCTATCTCCAACAAAACCACCTATTCCCTTCATACCTCAGCCCACAAGGACAATCATAAACTAATCACCACAGGTGGGCATATCCTCATTTGAACTGGTGGTATTGGGAAAATCCCCTCCCTCCCAAGTCCATTAGACTGTACCCTTCTACCCCTGCCCGACCCCCCAGTGACCAGTGAGTGAGAGCTCTGC
This sequence comes from Gracilinanus agilis, assembly GCF_016433145.1. Classification (NCBI taxonomy): domain Eukaryota; kingdom Metazoa; phylum Chordata; class Mammalia; order Didelphimorphia; family Didelphidae; genus Gracilinanus; species Gracilinanus agilis. The sequence continues at coordinate 648 of NW_025399766.1, forward strand.
CTCTCTGCTTAAATGGATGAGCAGGAGTATATGGGGTGTTATCTTTACCACAGATCTCATTATGTTAAATTTCCTCCTAAACCCTCTCCTCTTCTCAACTCCCCTATTACTCTGAAGAGCACCATCAGCCTTCCAATCACCCAGTCTTGGTGTCATCCACCACTCTTCCTGACCCCAAGTATTCAATTATTGTTTCTATCTCCACAGCATTTCTCATTTGGGCCTCCTTTCTCCATTCACACAACTACCAAGTGCCTATGAGGTACAGGCTCACCTCATCACCCCTCACCTGGAATACTGCAGTAGCCTTCTAGCTGCTTCCCTTGTCTGCAGTCTCTTCCCCACAGCTATTGAAATTCCTTTCCAAATAACTTTAAAATGGCCCTTCAAAATGAATGTTGGAGCAGCAAAACCTAGAAAAGGACCAAGCAAAACAATTTTCTAGCCTGCAACAACTTAGTTTGTCAGAAAAGGTCTGTGGCAAGCGGGTGGGAGTAGAGCACAGACCAGCGTGCCAGGGAAGGCTTCACCTCAGCATGCCAGTGCAGACCTTGGCAGTGGCTAAATCAGCAGCAGTGGCCTTCAGAACTCTCAACTCACAGATGGTAAGGAGGACAGACAACTGGTCAAAAGGAGATTACAGAATTATAGATTATTTTCCTTTACTGGCACTGGGTACAGGAATCTGTTGCATTGCCTATACACAAATCAGGGTCATAGTCCTGGGCCAAAGTCTCAGGACAAGGAGGAATACCAGCATATGTGTACTGGTGGCCACAAGGGAACTGGGACCTTGGTCAAAGTGCTAAGGCAGATGAGTGTTTGTGGTTGCTCACAGACCAGAACACAGGCCAGGAGTGTAGTAAATACACCTTCCCTTTGATTATACCACCTTAGAAGTACTGATAACTTTTAGATCCCCAAAACTAGTTCTGAAAGCAGGTATACAAAAAACCAGAAGTTTGGGACATTGTACTCTGCACCAGAGGAACAGAACCCAACTTTAACAGTTTTAAAGCTAAAAGTGAAGAAAAGGGCTGGTAAAATAACAAACAAACAAAAAAAAACACAGAAACTTATTTTGAAGACAGGAAAGATCAAAACACAAATTCATGCAACAAATTCAAAACTGCTGCATCCAAAGACTCAAAGAAAATTGTGAATTGTTGTAAGCCCTAAAAGAATTTGTGGAAGAGGTAAACATATTTTAAAAATCAAGTAAGAGAGGTAGGAGAAAAATTGGGAAAAGAAATTAGAGTGATGCAAGGAAATCATGGATAGCTTGGTAAAGGAGATAAAAAATACAGAAGAAAATTATATCTTAAAAAAAGAATAGGTCAAATGGGGCACAAAAATCCACTAGGAAAAGATGTAAAGAATTTCATTGAATAAAAGAACTCCTTAAAAATTGGAATTGTCCAAATAGAAAAGGAGGTACAAAAGATTACTGAAGAAAATAATTTTAAAAATTAGAATTGGGTAAGTGGAAGCCAGTAATTCCACAAGACATCAAGAAACAATAAAACAAAACAGAAAGACTGAAAAAAATGAGACTTGGGAAATAAGAACATCAGATAACTGACTTGGAAAATAGACAAGAGAGAATTTCTGAAATACTGAACTCTCAACAGTTCAGAGCTTTTGGGGAAAGAACTCACGATTTGATAAAAGGTGCTGGCAGAGGGGGCAGCTGGGTAGCTCAGTGGATTGAGAGCCAGGCCTAGAGACAGGAGGTCCTAGGTTCAAATCCGGCCTCAGACACTTCCTAGCTGTGTGACCCTGGGCAAGTCACTTGACCCCCATTGCCTACCCTTACCACTCTTCCACCTATAAGTCAATACACAGAAGTTAAGGGTTTAAAATTTAAAAAAAAAAAGGTGCTGGCAGAGACCAGGCATGGTCCAATATCTTTTACCATACACCAGGAAAAAGTCAAAATGAATACTTGATCTAGAAATAAGGGATGACACCATGAACAAATTAGGGAAACATGGAAGAGTTTACCTGCCAGACTTATGCATGAGGGAAGAATAACAAGAGATACAGAACATAAAAAGTAAAACAGATAATCTTGATTACATTAATTTAAAAAGGTTTTGTACAAACAAAAACAATGCAAGTAAGCATGGAAGGGAAATAACAAATTTGGGGACAAAATCTATAGCAAGCATCTCTGAGAAAAATATATAGAGAATTGAGCCAATTTTAGAAGACAAAGCATTCACCAAGTGAAAAAAATATTGAAAGGACATGAACAGGCAGTTCTCAGAGGAAGAACTTAAAAATATTCAGAGTCAAATAAAAAATCATTATTGATTTGAGAAATAAAAACTAAAACAAATCTGAGATACCACCTCACCTATACCACATTGGCTAACATGACCAAGAAGTGAAATGATCAAAGTTGGAGTGGATGTAGGAAAATTGGGGCACTACTATATTGTTGGTGGAACTGTGTACTGATCCAACCATTGTGGAGAGCAATATGGAACCAGGTTCAAAGGGTCACAAAAGTATGCATACCTTTTGACCCATAAATACTGATGTATCCTAAAGAAATCAGGGATAAGGAAAAAGGGCCTACCTACAATATTTTAACAGCTCTTTATGTAGTGGCAACAAATTGGAAACCAAGTGATTGTCTATCAGTTGCAGAATGGCGGAAAAATTTGTAGTATATGGTTGTAATGGAAAATTCTTCTTCCATAGGAAATGATGAACAGGATGAGTTCAGAAAAACCTGGAAAGACTTATATAAACTGATGAAATGTGAAGTGAGCAAAATCAGGAGAACAAAGTAACAGAAATATTATACACTGATCAATTGTGAAGGACCAAAACATTATCAGAATATCTCCAAGATAAGCAGGAGGAAATCATAATGAAATCATAATGAAAATGCTATCCACAGCCAAAGAAGGAACTGTTGGCATCTGAGTGCAGAGCAAAGCATGCCATCTTCAACTATATTTCCTTCATGAAATTCCTATTGTGTGTGTGTGTGTGTGTGTGTGTGTGTGTGTGTGTGTGTGTGTCTAGGATTACAAATAAGAATAATCTATACAGAAAAACTGAGTACAATCCTTCAGGTCAAAATGGATATTGAGTGAAATAGAGGACTTCCAAACATTCTTTTTTTAAAAAATTTTTTTTTATTTTAAACCCTTAACTTCTGTGTATTGACTTATAGATGGAAGAGTGGTAAGGGTAGGCAGTGGGGTTCAAGTGACTTGCCCAGGGTCACACAGCTGGGAAGTGTCTGAGGCCGGATTTGAACCTAGGACCTCCCATCTCTAGGCCTGGCTCTCAATCCACTGAGCTACACAGC
>NW_025399767.1:0-3167 GCF_016433145.1 Gracilinanus agilis
GAGCTCTGCAGAGAGGTCCAGCTTTGGTTCAGTGAAATATGAGGCCACGTTTTCGGCTCAGAAGGTGTGGCAAGGGTGGGAGGAAGCCATAAGGGAGAGCTGGAGACCAGGGAAATCTTTGAAAGGCTGCTGTGGTGTGTGGCAAAGGGAATCCATGAGGGAGATGTCACAGATTTGCATTGCTATGGGTAGGTCCCAGCTAAAATGGAGAGTGGAGCCAGGCAGGCAGCTGGTTTCTTGATTTTCCATCCCTCCATTGAGCTGCAGCACATTAGTAAGGGTGAAGACTGCTGTCTTACTTGAAAGCAGTCCATTCAGAAATCCTCAGCTCCAGACCCTTTCCTGGTCTCTGGGGCTCAGTCTTTGTCCTGTTCTTGGACAATCAGGTGACCACACCACCTTGGTTTAGGGAGAGGAGAGTGTAGAGAGAAGCTTTTGGGATCTCCAGGATTGGGTCTGCTCAGGTTCCAACAGAGTTACTGTTGTCTCCTGAGAAATGAGGACTGGAAACAGACAGAAACAGGGCTAAGGCCAGAGCAGGCATTTGCCTTCCAGGAGAGAGACCAGAATGCAAGGATCCTGGTAGAGCTCAGACCTTACATAAGCCCTGGGCCCAGCCATAAACATGGATTAAATATAAAATAGGTTCTAGGAACTGTGCTAAGCCCTGAGGGTACAAAGGAAGGACAACCCCAGTCTAGGCTGTCCTGAAGTTCATAATCCAGGATCCCAACAAGGAGTTGGTTTAAAAAGAAGCAACAGATCCTGAATCTCCCTATGAGATGATCCGGGGCAAAAAGAGTGTTGGGGAATAGAAACGCATTTAATTTTTAGGAAAATAAGGAAATAGAGGAAAGATGTTTAAAGTGAGAAGGAATCAAAAGAGGAAATAAAAGGTACTATTTGCACATGGCCCCTACTATGTGTCACACGCTTAATAAATATTTTCTCATTTGATCCTCCTAGGAGCCCTATGAGTTAACTGATATTATAATGTCCAACTTTATAGTGGAGAATAGTGAGACAAGAGCTCCTGTGTATTGCCCATGGTGAAAAATACTATCAAATTCATAAGGCAAATTAGAATGCACCATCCTACCTGTATGGGGATTTATAAGAAAAAGATCATGAAATTCCAACATCTCTATGAGGTAGAAAATAGAAAGAGAATTTCTTGCTGAGGGGTGAAAATTCTTTTTTGGTGTTAGCTCTGAAACCAGTCACCAAAAAGAATTGCTACCTACCAGGTGAAAGATTGTTTTTCTATTGGCTTATGACAAATAGTGTATTAAATTATAAATGTACTTGGAGGGTAATGGCATGTATCAGTTTTTTAAAAAAAACAATGTTTATCTGCAGATCCACCTTTTAAGAATTTTTTAAATTTTTAAACATTTCCTACTGTTCCGTAATTCTTTTTCTCTCCATTCTCTCTCCCCCCCTCCAGAGATGACAAGTAATTCCACTGTGTTATACATGTGCTATTGCTTAATACCTACTTTTGTAATAGAGTCATCTTTTAAACCAAAACTTCAAATCATATACCCATATGAACAAGTTATCAATCATATCCTTTGTAAGGATGTAATTCCATTTGTTCTACCAATGGCAAATTAGCTACACTCTCTCTGAAACAGCTCAGTGACTAACTAGTGATGCCAACCAGTACTTTTAAGAAGCTCCCACACAATTTGGAACTATGCTCAAAGGGCTATAAAAGAATGCCTGCCCTTTGATCCAGCCATACCATTGCTGGGTTTGTACCCCAAAGAGATCATAAACAGACTTGTATGAAAATATTTATAGTTGTGCTTTTTCTGGTAGCAAAAAACTGGAAAAGGAGGTGATATCCTTCAATTGGGGAATGGCTGAACAAACTATGGTATATGCAGGTGATGGAATACTATTGTGCTCAAAGGAATAATAAACTAGAGGAATTCCAGGTGAACTGGAAAGACCTCCAGGAATTGATGCAGAGCGAAAGGAGCAGAGCCAGAAGAACACAGAGACTGATATACTGTGGTAAAATTGAAAGTAATGGACTTCTGTACCAGCAGCAATGCAATGACCCAGGACAATTCTGAGGGATTTATGGTAAAGAACACTACCCACATTCAAAGGAAGAACTGCAGTAGAGGAAACATAGAAGAAAAGTAACTGCTTGAACACATGGATTGAGGCGGACATGATTGGGGATGTAGACTCGAAACTACCACACCAATGCAACTAACAACAATTTGGAAATAGGTCTTGATAGATGACACATGCTAAAACCAGTGGAAATGTGCATTGGCTATGGGTGGGGGGAGTGCAAGGGGTGAAGGGGAAAGTAGGAGCATGAATCATGTAACCATGTTAAAAATGAATATTAATAAATGTTAAAAATTCAGCAAAATCCATCAATACAACAAAAAGTTTGTTGTAAGCAGCGTAATGTTGGATTCTGCTTTCTAATTTTTAAAAAAAAGCAGCTCCCAGAAAGGGAAGAGGCCTGTTCTGGTACCGAGGTTGAGGCAGCTGCTCCTGGGCTCTGGGGCCAAGGCCAGGGCCAGGTGTTCGTGACTGTTACTGCCACCAAGGCCACTGCACAGAAGAATGGGTCAGCCTACACTCCCACCAATCCTGCCTCTACTTCAAGAATGTGGGTAGTCACTACATCTTCCCCTTTCATGACATTCCTCTGAAGACTGAATCTCAAGAGGAAAATAGAATTCCTAGTAAAAAAGCTTGGACCAGTGAGCATGAGGAAATATTTAATACGGTTTAGAAACATCTCGTTGGACAAATGCTAAAATGGAGATTGACACCAAGGAGCCATCAAATTCCATTAAACAAGATAGAGAGGCAAGCTACGTTACGTGGCAAATATCTCCCCTCAAAAGGGTCATAAATGGAATTATGGGCCATTCCTCAGACTTGGGAAGACCCTCATCATGTAGACTCCTGCACCAACTGCCATCCAATAACGATCCCCTCAACATTTGTGAAATAGGCTCCAAGCTTCATGGTCCTGGCAACATGATTCAGGTGAAGACTCTTGGGATTTTGGCCCTCATTGATGGGGACAAGACAGATAGGAAGTGAATTACTTTTAGCATGGATGACCCAGAAGCTTCCAATATCCATAGTATTGATGATGTAGGGAAGGATAAACCAAATTACCTCAA
>NW_025399768.1:0-1993 GCF_016433145.1 Gracilinanus agilis
TATCCCCATTGCATATGATGTTTGTTGATGGTTTTAGGTATATACTGTTTATTATTTTTAGGAAAGGTCCTTCTATTCCTATACTTTTCAGTTTTTTTTAAATGTAAACATTTATTAATATTCATTTTTGACATGGTTACATGATTCATACTCCTACTTTCCCCTTCACCCCCCGCACTCCCCCCACATATGGCCGATGCATATTTCCACTGGTTTTATCATGTGTCCTTGATCTAGACCTATTTCCAAATTGTTGTTAGTTGCAGTGGTGTGGCACTTTCGAATCCACATCCTTAATCATGTCCACCCTGACCCATGCGTTCAAGTAGTTGTTTTTCTTAATGTTTCCCCTCCTGCAGTCCTTCCTCTGAATGTGGGTAGGTTCTTTACCATAAATTCCTCAAAATTTTCCTGGGTCATTGTCTTGCTGCTGGCACAGAAGCCCATCACATTCGATTTTACCATAGTATATCAGTCTCTGTGTACAATGTTCTTCTGGCTCTGCTCCTTTCAATCTGCATCAGTTCCCGGAGGTCTCTCCAGTTCGCCTGGAACTCCTCCAGTTTATTATTTCTTTTAGCACAATAGTATTCCATCACCAGCATATACCACAGTTTGTTCAGCCATTCCCCAATTGAAGGACATACCCTCCTTTTCCAGTTTTTTGCCACCACAAAAAGCACACCTATAAATATTTTCGTACAAGTTTGTTTATCTATGATCTCTTTGGGGTACAAACCTACCAATGGTATGGCTGGATCAAAGGGCAGGCATTCTTTTATAGCCCTTTGAGCATGATTCCAAATTGCCAGCCAGAATAGTTGGATCATTTCACAACTCCACCAGCAATGCATTAATGTCCCAATTTTGTCACATCCCCTCCAACATTCATTACTCTCCCCTTCTTTCATTTTAGTCAATCTGCTAAGTGTGAGGTGATTCCTCAGAGTTGTTTTGATTTGCATTTCTCTAATTATTAGAGATTTGGAACACTTTCTCATGTGCTTATTGATACTTTTGATTTCTTTACCTGAAAATTACCTGTTCATGTCTCTTGCCCATTTATCAATTGGGGAATGGCTTGATTTTTTTAAACAATTGCTTTAACTCCTGGTATATTTGTGTAATTAGACCCCTGTCAGAGTTTTTCGTTATAAAGATTTTTTCCCAATTTGTTATTTCCCTTCTGATTTTGACTACATTGTTTTTGTTTGTACAGAAGCTTTTTAGTTTAATATAATCAAAACCATTTAATTTACATTTTGTAATTTTCTCTAACTCTTGCTTGGTTTTAAAGTCTTTCCTTTCCCAGAGATCTGACAAGTATACTATTCTGTGTTCACTTAACTTATTTATAGTTTCCCTCTTTATATTCAAGTCCTTCACCCATTCTGAATTTATCTTGCTGTAGGGTGTGAGATGTTGATCTAAACATAATCTCTCCCATATTGTTTTCCAAACTTCCCAGCAGTCTTCGCCAAACAGTGGATTCATGTCCCAAAAGCTGGGCTCCTTGGGTTTATCATACACTGTCTTGTTGATGTCATTTACCCGAAGTCTATTCCACTAATCCTCCTGTCTGTCTCTTGGCCAGTACCATATTGTTTTGATGACTGCTACTTTATAGTATAGTTTAATATCTGGTATAGCTAGGCCCCCTTCCTTCACATTTCTTTTCATTATTTCCCTTGATATTCTAGAACTTTTGTTATTCCAAATGAAATTTGTTATAGTTTTTTTTTCTAATTCAGTAAAGAAGTTTTTTGGTAATTTGATAGGTATGGCACTAAATAGGTAAATTAATTTGGGTAGGATGTTCATTTTTATTATGTTAGCTTGTCCTACCCATGAGCAAACAATGGCTTTCCAATTGTTTAGATCCAGTTTTATTTGTTTGGAAAGTGTTTTGTAGTTCTTTTCATATAATTGCTGTGTTTGTTTTGGTGGATAGATTCCTAAGTATTTTATATTGTCTAGGGTGATTTTAAATGGT
>NW_025399770.1:0-3608 GCF_016433145.1 Gracilinanus agilis
GACAGAGACAGAGAGAAGGAGGGAGGGAAGGAGAGAGAGAGAGACAGAGAGAGACAGAGAGACAGAGAGAGAGAGAGAGAGAGAAGGAGGGAGGGAAGGAGAGAGAGAGAGAGAGAGAGAGAGAGAGAGACAGAGACAGAGAGACAGAGACAGAGAGAGAGAGAGAGAGAGAGAGAGAGGGAGAGAGAGGCAATGATGGTAACTGCACATTTTTAATCTTTTCTAATTTCTTACTTCTAAATCAGCGGTTCCCAAACTTTTTTGGCCTCCCGCTCCATTTCCAGAAAAAACATTCCTTAGCGCCCTGGAAATTAATTTTTTTTAATTTTAACAGCAATGAATAGGAAAGCTAAATGCGCCTGTGGCCATCACCGCCTCCCTGGATTGCTGCAGCACCCACCAGGGGGCGGTGGCGCCCACTTTGGGAATCACTGTTCTAAATGGAAAAGGGCCTGCTAGTTGGCTCAATGGATTGGAAGGCAGGCCTAGAGATGGGAGGTCCTGGGTTCAAATCTGACCTCACATACTTCCTAACCATATAACCCTGGGCAAGTCACTTAATCCCAATGACCACTCTTCTGCCTTGGAACCAATACTCATTGATCCTAAGACAGAAGGTAAGGATTTATTTTATAAAAATAAAATAAATGAGGCCAAGGAGGTGGGGAGAATTTGGAACTCAAATTCTCCCCCCCTCCCCATTTAAAACTAAAACATTTAAATTTAAATGAATGTTAAAAATTGTTTTTACCTATAGTAGGAAAAAATATCTTTTTAAATTTCTAATTTTTTAAAGAAAAGACAAATATAAAATTTGGAGGGGGCAGATGGGTGGCTCAGTGAATTGAGAGTCAGACCTAAAGATGGGAGGTCCTGGGTTCAAATTTGACCTCAGGCACTTCCTAGCTGTGTGACCCTGGGTAAGTCACTTAACCTTGATGGCCTACCCTTACCACTCTTCTGCCTTGGAACCAATACACAATATTGATTCTAAGATGGAAGCAGGGGTTTAAAAAAAAAAAGTAAAAGAAAGAAAGAAAGAAATCTGGAGACACGTGAGTTGATTTCTCTGAACGGATACAGGGTGAAATACGCAGAATCAAGAAAAACAATATCTACAGTGATGACGCCTAAGTAAAGGAAAAGACCACTAAAAAGGAAGCTGAATTCTGAGGAACAGAGAAGACAGTAAAGTCTGGGCTACTGCTAGAATAAAACAAACGGGCTTTAATACGACGTTTGTGTCAAATGCCCTTTTCTGATTGGTTTTTCTTTGTCAAAAGTGAGGACTCGGTCTTGGGGATGGGATGGGAAATGCCTGAACTACATAAAGACAAAAGATATAAAAGTTTTTCTAAATGTTTAAAACGGAACAAACAAAAGAAAAGAACAAAGAGGTAACGACGGACTCTTCCTCCTCCTTGGAGGTCTTCAAGCGGAAGCTGGCTGACCGCCTGGCAGGGATAGGAAACAAGTGGGGATGCCTTTCGTGTGGGGGTTCAGCTGGGTGCTCTCTGAGCTCCCAGTCTTGCAATCGAGCTCTCGAATGCGGTGCCTGTGTGCTTCTCATTCTGGGACCCAAAGGGTCCCCTGGTTTACCTCCCTTACTTGCACGTCTAGAAGGGGGAAGCAACTTGACCAATGGAACAAAGCTGAGCCTGATTTGAACCCAGGTCCTCAGCTCTGAACCCACTGTGTACTTTTTCCAATACTGCACTGCCTGTGAGTTCTACACTCTCATCAGCAAATCCAGTTAGTTGTAAGTAGGTGGGAGAATGGGTGGGCGGGATGGCAGCGGTCATCAGAACAGGATTCCAAGCAAGCAGCCAACAAGGACAAAGGAACCCTGGTGCTCTGAGCTCCCTCATCCCCAGGCTCCTCTACAGACTCTCTGCAGGAGGCACCGGAGAGGGAAGGGATTCCTTAAGGAAGAGGTCCCTGGGGAAGGCCAACATCCAAGGGATGAACTGGGGGGTGGAGCCCCTCGGCCCCAGGGCCACGCTACAAACGTACGCTGGTCAGGAAAGGAAAGTGGGGCGAGCACTGAGCACCCCTGGAACATTTTTCTCCAACAACTGTATTTCTCTCAGGGTTTCAGATTGGCCGGGTTCTCAACACAGGACAAGAACGTGACCCTCCTGGGGCAGCTGGGTAGCTCAGTGGATGGAGAGCCAGGCCTAGAGATGGGAGGTCCTGGGTTCAAATCTGGCCTCAGACCCTTCCCAGCTGTGTGACCCTGGGCAAGTCACTTGACCCCCATGGCCTACCCTGACCACTCTTCCACCAAGGAGCCGATACACAGAAGTTAAGGGTTTAAAAAAAAAAAGTGACCCTCCATCTTGTCTTGCCCCAAGCCCTGAGGGTCCGAGGCCTCTCTGCTTTCTCACAGCAGCCTCCCCTGCGGCCCAAGGAGAGGCAGAGGCTTTCTTTTCTCTTTTTTTAAACCCTTTTACCCTTTGGTCTTGGTATTGATTCTAAGACAGAAGAGCAGCAAGCGCTAGGCAATCAAGGTTAAGAGACTTGCCCAGGATCACCCAGCTGGGAAGTGTCTGAGGCCAGATTTGAACCCTGGTCCTCCCACCTCCAGGCCTGGCCCTCTACCCACTGTGCTACCCAGCTGGCCCCTATTTGATTTTTAACGTAAAAACAGGCCAGGCTGACCTGGAATCATGGAGTCGCCTTCTTTATTACTGAGGTGACTCACTACTTCCAAGGCAGAGCATGAGCCGAGCCCCTCGAGGTGAGCTCAGAGTATCCGGCCTGAAGCCCCCAAAAGAGAGGAGGGGTGCGCAGGGAGTGGGGAGCAAAAACCACTTAAAAACAGCAAAAGAGAACGGGAAGCCGAACTGCCCGAGAACCCAGGGAGGGGCTCAGAGCCAGCAGGACCAGGGAGGCCTTTTGTCCAAGGAGGAAACTGAGGCACAGAGACAGGAAGTGACTCACCCCAAGACTCCAGCCCCCGCGCCCTGTCCATGGGACCCGGCTGCCCCCCAGGCTGCCCCCCAGAACGGAATCCCTACCTGACTCCAATGCAGCATGTTCTGCATAGACGTCCCGGCAGGATTGTGCGTGCTGTACACGTCCACTCTGGACTGCAACACAAGCAAACGTGATGGAGTCAGAGCGGGGGGGCGAGGCAAAGCCCAGCTAGGAAGGGAGCAAGCAAGAAAGCCAAGAAGCCCGTGCAGGGCTCCCAGAGCACCCCGGGGGCCTGCAGGGCCATTTCCCAGAATCCCCGGCCCCAAAGCCTCTCGTTTTTCCAGGGAGGAGACAGACTTGGCCGAGAGCCGGGATGCTAGAATGGGAAGCTGCTCGATTAGACTCAGAAGGCCTGAACTGAAATCGCTCCTCACCAGCTCGGATCTTACGAGTTATTCCTCGCTGGACCTGTTTGCTCATCCCTAAAACGAGGAGGGCCTGGATGGCCCGGAGATGCCTTCCAGGCCCGGGCGGGGGAGCCGAAGGGGCAGATCTGGGATTGGAGGCCAGGTCTGGGCCGGGTTCTCTCGCCAGCAGCCCTCCCTCCCCTCCTTCTGCATTCTCTGGGTCAGGTGGAGCCCAGCTACCAGGCCAGCCTCTTCCGGATGCTAAAAGCATCTGAATCACCT
>NW_025399771.1:0-6609 GCF_016433145.1 Gracilinanus agilis
TGGAGGGGATGTGGCAAAATCGGGACATTGATGCATTGCTGGTGGAGTTGTGAAATGATCTGGCCATTCTGGCTGGCAATTTGGAACTATGCCCAAAGGGCTATAAAAGACTGCCTGCCCTTTGATCCAGCCATACCATTGCTGGGTTTGTACCCCAAAGAGATCATAGATAAACAGACTTGTACGAAAATATTTTTAGCTGCGCTTTTTGTAGTGGCAAAAAACTGGAAAATGAGGGGATGTCCTTCAATTGGGGAATGGCTGAACAAACTGTGGTATATTCGGGTGATGGAATACTATTGTGCTAAAAGGAATAATAAACTGGAGGAATTCCATGCAAATTGGAGAGACCTCCAGGAAGTGATGCAGAGCGAAAGGAGCAGAGCCAGAAGAACATTGTACACAGAGACTGATATACTATGGTAAAATCAAATGTAATGGGCTCCTGCACCAGCAGCACTGCAATGACACAAGACAGCTCTGAGGGATTTATGGTAAATATGCTACCCACATTCCGAGGAAGGACTGCAGGAGAGGAAACATATAAGATAAACAATTGCTTGAATGCATGGGCTGAGGCGGACATGAATGGGAAATAGACCCTGAACAAGGACACATGTTACAACCAGTGGAAATGTGCGTTGGCCATGGGTGGGGGGAGAGTGGGGGGTGAAGGGGAAAGTAGGGGCATAAAGTATGTAAACAGATTAAAAATGAATATTAATAAATAAATTAATTAATTTAAAAAAATAATTAGCCCGGAGTCACATAACGAGTAAGTGTTTGAGATAGGATTTGAATTTAGGTCTTCCTGACTCCAACTCCAGTGCTCCATCCTGTACCATGCACCTGCCTAATAATCAAAAGCAATTTCAAACAATTATGATGATCTAAAACTGAAAAGGTTTTTGCACTCTCCAAAATCAATTCGATAGTTAGAATTAGAGGCATAGCAGATCATTGCACTTGGAATAGAGGAGGACTGATTTGGAATCCTGCCTCAGACATTTACTAGCTGTGTGACCCTGAGCAAACTACTTAATCACTCTTGGCCTCAGTTTCCTCATCTGTAAAATGTAAAAATAAAATTAGTATCTACCTCCCAGGGATGTTGTAAAGATATATGATAACTGAGGAATAGAATGGAGGGAATGAGAGATTTGCAAAGGGTCCGGGAATGCAAAGACTTTGCAAAGCTTGGCTCGTGCACAGGAAAGATTCCAAAGAGTGTGGAGAAAGGCCATAAGGAGACTCGCAGGGACAGTTGGGGGAAGTGTTCCTGTCTCCTCGAGAGCTTGGAGGGAGCGCTTCCTGCCGTTGGCCACCCGACTTTCTGTGGGAAGCCATTTGCCCCGATCCTGTGATTCTTCCATCCACCATCCTGTCCTTGAGAGAGATCCTAGCCACTCGGATTTCTTCTGCTCCCATCAATCTTTGCTGAGAAGGAGCCCACCAGAGCCCAGAGACCTGTCTGCCTGGAAGTGAGGTCGTGGCCATATCTGGCTGGGCCCACAGGGTGACTTTGCCATCTCCTCACCCTGTCTATTCCTGCTGAACTGTACCTCGTCCACCATCAATATTTGGAGGGCCAGTAGGTCAGGAAGCTAGATAGGGCTTTGGGGGGTCTAGACAGACAGGAGCCTCAAGACCAGAAGAGGGGTTTGTGAGAGCCCCATAGATTGGGGGAGGAGAATCAGAGACCTAGTATTAGGGACTCCACTCCCTGGCCCTCCATCCTTTCCCTGTGTTGAAATACTTAAATCAAATTAATATTTTTACAAGATTAACAGTGGTCAGATCACGTTTAACTGTCATTCGGGTGCTGAGGCCTATCAGACCAAACTATAGCCTGTTACAGACAGACCAGAGTACTTTACTGGACTACCATCAGTCCAGGTCCAGTAATTAGCCTTATTTTATAACATATGCAAAAACTTTTGCAAACCCTAAAGTACTACATAAATGCTTTCTATTATGATTATTAAGAGAAAGTTGACAATGAAAAAAACTCCACAGCTAATTTCTCTGATAAAGCTATATCATATTAGCTCTATAGGAAATTAATTCAAATATCAATGCAATAAGAGGCATTCCCAAAGACGGATAGTCAGAAGATATTAACAGGCACTTCTCAAAAGAAGAAATGCAAACTATGAATGACCACCATATAAAAGTGCTCCAAATCACTATTAAGAAAACAAATGCCACTCAAAGCAACCCCAAGATTGTACTTTACATTCATCAGATTGGCAAAAATGATAAAAAGAAAAACTTATAATTGTTCAAAGGACTGTAGAAGGAAAGACATACTAATGCACTTTTTAAAAAACCCTTACCTTCCATTTTAGAATCAAAACTGTGTATTGGTTCTAAGGCAGAATAGCAATAAGGGCTTAAGTGGGGGTTAAGTGACTTGCCCAGGGTCACACAGCTAGAAAGTGTCTGAGGCCAGATTTGAATCCAGTATCTCTTGTCTTTAGACCTGGCTTTCCATTCCCTGAGCCACCTAGCTGCTCCCAACACCAATGCGTTCTTGATAGAGCTCTGAATTGATACAGCTGTTTTGGAAAGCAATTTAGAACTATGTCCAAAGTCACTAACCTGTTTATACCCAGTGATACCATTGCTAAGCATATACCTCTCAACAATCAAAGAAAGAAGGAAAAGACTCATGTATTCAAAATATTTACAGCAACCCTTTTTTTGTTGTAGGGCAGAGCTGGATATAAGGCAGATACTCGTCATCTGAAAAATGGCTAAACAAATTGTGGTATATAGGTGTAATGGGATATCATTGTGCTGTAAGAAATGACAAAAAGAACAGATTTAGAAAAACCTAGAAGGACTTGTAGGAAATGATGAGAAGTGAATCGAGCAGAACAATATGTACAATAACTACAAAAGTGCAGTGGAAAATAACAATAAAAGACCCGTCAGGGCCATCATCAGAAGGCTGAGGAAGCATGCTTCCCATCTCTTGACACAGAGAGGGTGGAGTTTAGATGTAGAATCAGGTCCATCCTTATTACTTTCTTTCCTTAAAAAAACACCTCCCTCTCTCCATCCATCCTGGCTAGGTATAGTTCCATAGTGCATCTCTTTTGTGGCCAAACTCCTTGAGAAGGCCATCTACGATAGATGCCTCCACTACCTCTCTCCTTTCAACTCTACAGTCTGCCTTCTGACCTCATTATTAAACCCAAACTGCTCTCTCCAAAGTTACCAGTGATCTCTTCGTTGCCAAATCCAATGAACTTTTCTCCATCTTCAACCTTCTTCACTTCTGCAGCTCTGACCCTTGTCAATCAGTGTCTCCTCTCTTGAAACATCACTCTTTCCAGGTTTTTCTGCTAGTCTGAGCACTCATTGCTACATCTTCATCCAGGTCATATTCACTATCCTTGGGTATCCCAAAGGGTTCTATCCTGGGACGCGTCTTCTATACTTCTCTTTGTGATCTCATCAGCTCTCATGGATTCCATTATCTCTATGCTGATGATTCTCAAATCTACAGATCACCCTAACCTTTCAGCTGACTCCAGTATGAATCACCAACTGCTCCTGTCTGGATGAGTTATGAAGAACAACTCTGGAGAGCTAAAAATTGTAGAGAAGTCACCAGAAAACATTGGCTGTAGGATAAGACGCATTAAAGATGGTGTGAAAATGAAAAGATATCACCAACTGTCCAAGTGATGTCCCATGGACGTATTAAACTCATTATGTCTAAAACTACAGTCATTATTCCTCTTTCCCCTAAATTCTTCCCTCCTTCCAAACTTTCCCACAATACTCCCAAGTCTTTCAGGCTTGCAATCTCAGATGTCACCCACCATCTTTACTTGCTCTTGCCCCACATATTCAATCTGTTGCCAAGTCTAGACATTTCTACTTTAAAGACCTATCTGATATATGGCCCTTCTCTCTAGTCACACCTACTATCTCCTTGCCCCAGCAAGCCTTTATCACCTCCATACTACTACATTAGCCTGTTGGTTGGTCTGCCTGGCATAAGTCTCTTTCCTCTCCAGTTCATCTTCTATCCTGCTACCAAAGTAATTTTTCTGAAATGTAAGTCTGACTGTGCCATCCCTTGTACTCAATAAATTTCAGTGACTCCTTGCCAACTTCAGGACCAAACAGAAAACCCTGTTTTATGGTCAAAGCGCTTTATAACCTAGATGACCCAACTTATAGAGAACCAGCCTCTATATGGTAAGGGTTCTGAGTGGCGTTTTACAGCGTCGGATTGTTAAGACAGGAAAAAGAAAAATGAGAACAACCAGACTAGCGGTTAGACCATGCTGCCCTAACGCAATGGGATTTGGACTTTATTTTATACTGGTTTCAAACAAAGAACACAAAGAAAGAGTCATAGCTGTGAAGGGGTAACAAATCATACACAACCCATTAAAATCTAAAGAGTAAAGGTATAAGTACAAAGACAATGGCCAAATTCCAATCATCAATTAGTAGGGGATAATTCTGGGAGCGGAAATATTTATGGAGATGCTCACTAATTGAGTTCTGTCCTCCTGGATTATAGGTTTGCACCTGGTCAAATAAAGTCCAGACTAAAGGCTCCAGTTTTAATCTAAGTATGCAGTCTTATCTAAGTAATGTTTGTTAGGGTTCAGGCTTCTTAATTATCAAGGAGAGGAATCATTAACTCAGAAGATGCTGGTCTGCTAAAGACTCAAAGCTCTCCAATAAGAATATTAAGAAAGGTGGGGATCTAAAATTGAGTCAAAAGAGGAGCCTCATATTTTTACCTTAGATGGCCCATTCTGTCTGTGTCCTGACATGCAGTGCAGAAAAATCATACACACAGTTTTACTTGCCGATGATTTTGTAATGGGATCCAGATAAAATATCTATTACAGACTCTGTTTCTCTAAATGACTCCTAATAGCCTTTTGGAGGGATCAAGTTGTTTTTGGATTAACCTACCTGCTGTACCAGAGCTTTTCAGGGCTCAGGTGACCAGAACCAAACACAAAGACTGCCTCAGCCTGGATTGGTCACATAGGGAATCCAGATAACAGGCCCTAAATTTGATCCTATTTCTCCAATGGCTCTCAACACCAACTCTTCCCACCCCCCTCCATTCTTCTTACATCTAATCCTGTCCCCCATGACGCTATGATTTAGTGAAATTGTTCTTTTAGCCATTCCTTGAACAAGACACTCTATCTCTCTTTTCTAGGGCATCTTCACTGGCTTTTCCCTAAGCCTAGAATGTTCCCTTCTCTTCATTACCATGACCTGGTTTACATGGTTTCTTTCAAGATCCAGCTAAAATTCCCTCTTCTGTAAGAAGTCTTTCCCAATCTCTCTTGATTCTAGAACTTCCCCTCTGTTTATTATCTTATACATAGCTGGTTTGTACTTAGTGATTTGAATTATGAATCAAATTGAATTAAACAATGAGTTCCTCAAGAGAGCAGGGACTCTCTTTTACCAGCACACAGTGGGCATTTAATATATGCTTACTGACTGAGTGGCTAATCATTTTAATTTGAATTCAGCCAAACGGCTAATCAGGAAGAATGCCAATTAGGTACATGTTATAGGTCTTGATTATAAAATACAGTCCTACATATTTAATTTTTTAAATTAATTTTGAGCAATGTAGCTATTTTATTGAATGTCATGTTACTCTAAAATAACTCGATACAAAAAATCAGAAGAATGTCAGCAGCCTCTAAAGCTGGATGAGTCTATTACGACTTTTTTCTACCCTGCAATAAAGATACTCTAGATCAGGAGGGTTTATCCTTTTTTCTGTCATGGATTCCTTTGGCAGTCTGGCAAAGCATATGGACCCTTTTTCAGAATAATATTAAAAAAATCATGATGGAAGGAAATGCTAAATTTCAGTAAGAGGTTAGTGAAAATAAACATCTCTCTCTGTGTATATATACTGAAATTCTCCATAATGGAAATAAATATATGTATATAGACATATAGACATATCTGTGTATGTGTGTCTGTATGTGTATATGTATATAAATACAAATTTCAGTTAGAGGTTGGCATATAAAGAAATATCTATAAATAATGACCTTAAATAAAAATGAATTAATATATATCAGTAAAGAGGTATCTGTCTATATGTATCTTATGTGTATACACACACACAGATATAACCTCATTTGTGGATATGTACACACACACAGAGATACAGATATATATTTTCATTAACCTCTAACTGAAATGTACCATCTTCTTCAATTATAAACATTAAAAAATATTATTCTTAGAAAGGGTCCATATGTTTTGCCAGACTGCAAAAATGGTCCAAGACATAAAAAAAAGGATAAGTCCTCCTGATCAAGAGTATCTTTTTTGCAAGGTAGAGAAAAGTCATAATAGACTTGCATGAACTCACCCAACATTAGAGGCTGTTAGCCTGTCTGACTCTTTCTTTAATGATCTGTCTCTATCCATCTGTTTCTATTTATCTATTATCTGTCTATCTCTCTCTCTGTTCTATGTATCATCTAGCTATCTGCCAGTATCTGACTCTATCTGACTTACTCACTCTCTCTCTTTCTTTCTATTCATTCTCTCTCTCTCTCTCTCTCTCTCTCTCTCTCTCTCTCTCTC
>NW_025399772.1:0-9492 GCF_016433145.1 Gracilinanus agilis
AAGGTGGAGCATGAATCATGTAACCATGTTAAAAATGAATATTAATAAATGTTAAAAAAAAAAAAAGCTAAGGGTCCCCAAATCAAAAAAGCCCTTCTCAGAACTCTCTCAGGGTATTTATACCCTCTCTGGCCAACTGCCATTTTTTTCTCATGGCCTCTGCGAACATTCTGAAGCATCCCTGGCAGTCTCAAATCACCAGCTACAGGAGTTACAGGCTCAGTGGAGCAGATGATTCACTTGTACCACCAGCTCCCCTATTATCAGCCACATTGCCCCCTTATTACAGTTTGGCAAGCACAGCTAGATTAATTGCCTACAAAGGATACTGAAAATGGGCTTTGATAGGATCTTGTTTTTAGTCTCTAGTTTCTCCGTGCTTCCCTGGTCTTTTATGCAGGGAGCACTTGATTTTTGGTTTCACAAAGTGCCTCAGTTCATTCACCAAATGCTATAACTGTATGTATTACAAATGGTGTGCCATAACACTGGCAGAATTTATGTTTCATACCAATGGTTATGGCTCTGGTTTTTGTTACTGTGCAATCCTTAATAGTGCTGAAGTGAGTCTTCTCACATCTTTGGCTACTTTTGCCTCTACTTCCAATGCAAAACCTATTCTGTCTCCCTAGATATGGTAGAAAATATGAAGCTACTACTCCAAGTCCTCACACATATCAGGGAAGGGAAAGAATTTGACGAGCATACAATTCTCCAATTGGAGATTGTATAGACAAACTATTTATAGGCTGACAACTTAAGCTAATAACCACATGCTGTTATGGACACCCAAACTCTGGCTGCAGAACCAAGTACTGAGGCCACAGTATCCGTACTTCCTATAGTTGACAGAACCATCCTGCAACCTGGGGAGGGTATTTGTCCATGTCAAATCTTATTAGGCCTTTATCCATAATAATTTAAAAGTGCTCACAAGGCATTTCCCCAAGTTCTTCCTCTCACCTTTCAAGATCATAAAAGAAATGAAGTGTGTGTTCACACTCTTTAATTCCAGGTTTGATGATGTAGAGTTTCTTTTGGGGGAGTTTTACTCACCCTCTGAAAAAGAAATTTTTGGCTGAGACTCACTCGAACCCCAATCTCACTGCATGGCCCATGGTCCACCATGACCTAGAGTTGACATCACATGCTAATATGGGATACCTAGTCCAAATGCAGGACAGATTTACTTGAGGCAATGTGTCTGCGTTCCAAAAGACCAAATTTGTGGCAAAAATTTGAGAAAGTGAGGCAGGGAAAGAACATCCTAGCAGCTTCCTTGACAGGGTAATTGAGGTAGCATAGACAATATAAGGCCTCAGAGATGTGCATGCCCTGGAGACCATTGATCACATCAGGAGGCAGTTTGTGAAGAATGCTTCACTGATGATCTAGAACTATTTTAGGCAGAAATGTCCTCAGTGGGAATCATTGCCATTAGAAGCTATCAGACAGCATGCATCTTATATATATATAACAAAACAAAAGACAGTCAGGACAGCCAGATAGTCAGATTCAGAAAAGGACTCAGTGATAGCTGACCTCAAGAGATAGCTAAAGCAGGCTGGGAAGGAGAAAGAAACTGAAGAAATTAAGAATTTAGCCCTCCAGGCCAGCAGGGGGCATAGTCAGTCCAGGCAACCTACTAGTGTCTCCAAACCCAAAACCTAATTCTCCAAAATGCTACCTGTGTGGCAAGGCAGATCACATAGTATGAATGTGTAGATATAAGCAACAGACATATTTTTTGGCAGGGCTAATAAAAACTCCAGCCAGAGAGATAGGAATGGCAAAAGAACTTTCTATAACTCAAAATGGTCCAACAATTCGAGAACTGTTGAGGGCACCAAGCATGACAGTCAATGTTGTAATCATGCAAGCAAGAGGTATAGCCAGTCTCCATCTCTTGATCAAATGGAGAAATATTTGGCTAAGGGTGTGATTCCGAAGTCCTTATGAACTGAATCTTCTAAATCAAAAATGCCTTATGATAATTACAGGGACATGTGTATTACTAGTCTGGATGTAGTGAATCTTTCTTAAAGAAAGGGCACAGGAGAGCATATGTCTTTAGCAAGCTGCACAGAATACAGTGATGTTTCTGTGGCAGAAGACCAAGAATGCGAGGACATAATGCAAATGCACAAAGAGATTCATGGGACAATTGAGGATGACTATAAAAGGGGTCTGCTTTCTCATTCCACCACAAAAGGCTTGGATGAGAAGCATAGGGACAGTCAAAGGATCTGCAACAACTTGCCTCCAGAAGCTTTGCAGTCTTGGTTAGCATCATCAGCATCTCAAGCTCATCTCTTTATTCCGATTTTAAAACAATAGATTAGCTTGGATAAAGAACAAAGTGACAGGAATTTACAATGTATTCAGGAAGCAGTATCAGTAACCCTGGAAGAGTCAAATCCCAATGTCCAAACCCATGCTCTTGCTTTAGGCATGAAAACTCAGGATGAGGTTAGAGAGCAAATCAAACGGAATGTTGGAAGGAAGCTTGACTTTGCCAGAGCAGCCCACTGAGTTGCTGGCTGCTGGCAGCTGCTCAGAGAATTCTACATCTAGCTTTCTTAACCTGATGAATTATGGCTAATGAATTCAAGCCAGAAGCTTGGGGAAGGGAGAGTGGTCAGTTGTCATCTCCAGTGACTAATCTGCTCAATAATAACATCATTGAAGTCTGTTCATTTGATGGAGACACATATCAACTAACTTCAGCCACACAGACTGGAGGACTAGATAATGATGTCCAGACAGCTTCTGAGTTGGGATGCGTATCAGAGTTGTTGAAGAGAATAGAAACTGTCTATCAAACATTCCCCGACACAAACTGATGGGAAAACTCTTGATCTGGGGGTTTGTGATTCACAAGATAACAGAGTGAATGGAGAGACAAGTCAAACCTCCATTTCTTCAGCCGTTAGTCAGAGCCAACCTGAGAGTTCCGTGAGCTCTGCAGAGCTCAGCCTAGTTACCATGTTTACTCACTCTCTAGCTCTGAGTGAGAGTGCATGCCTGCTGTCTAAGCCAACATTCTGTATTGAATCTCCCAGTCAAAACTTGCCTGTTTGTGCTGCAGGAAGTTCTGATTTAGCTCACAGTGACCATACAAGACTTGAAGAATTGCTTGCACAAGACCAATATGCATAACTGGATCCAAACTAAGTGCATAGATACAACTGAGGATTCTTTATTGCCCTAAATCCCAGTAAAGTCCAGTAGAAACAGGGAACCCCTTGTTATCTTGGAAATCTGGGAGGTTTAATATGATGCCCTCCTGGACACTGGGGCAAATGCTTTTGTTCTACGTGAGGCTCCCAAAGGATGCAAATGTCAGGGTAGCAGCATTATTGCAGCAGGGTATTTTACGATAAGGCTTCTCAGAGTACAACAGCCCTGTCATGTCTGTGAAGAAAACCAAACTGTCTCCTGATGGGAAGACTGAATGGTGTTTGGTACAAGATCTTAGAGCTCTTAATAACCATGTGCAGAAAACCTATGCTGTGGTTACTAGTCCATCTCAAATCATAACAGCTATTCCTAACAAAGCTGCTTGGTTTAACATAAGAGACCTCTGCTCTGCCTACTTCTCTGTTCCCCTGCACAGAGAAAACCAGCAGCTGTTCGCCTTTACTTGGGAGGACAAATCCTCCTATGGACCCATTTTCCATAAGGTTTTTTGGATACGGCCTCAGTCTTCTGCCAAGTCTTGCAGACAGTCCTTGAGCTGATCACTTTCCAAGACAGCAAGATGGTGCACTAAGTTGATGTCATCCTGCTAATGTCACCATCTGCTGAAATCTGTCATAGAAACAGTGTGCACTTGATTAAAGAGCTAGGCAAGAGGCGCCATAAAATTTCCAAACCCAAGCTTCAGTTTATGAGATCAAAAGTGGAGTATTTGGGATTCATCTTGGAAAAGGGCCCCAGGAAGATTTGCCAGAAGAGAACACAAGACATACAGAGGTTGATTTTGCCTAGAACTAAGAGGCAGCTCGTGGCAATCATAGGAGTAATGAGTTTCTGTAGAAACTGGATTCCAGGTTATGCTCTCATTGCTAAATCTCTGATAGAGCTAACTAGGAAGGAAGTTGCAGAACCGTTGAAGCTAACTAAAGAACATATCCATGCCATTGAAAAGCTCAAAGCTTTAACTCTATCATTGCCTGCCCTAGGAGTTCCTGACCATAATAAACCTTTCCTCCTTCATGTTCATGAAGATAAAGGGATAGCCTCTAGAGTTCTCACACAATCATTCGGGAATACCATTACGCCAGTTGCCTGTTATAGCTCAAAGCTAGATTCACTAATCTGTGGAATGCCAAGTTGTTTGAGAGTTATTGCTGCTATAGCCATTATGATTAGGAAAGCATCTTCCTTGGTATTAGGGTGAGCTGAGAGTATATTCCGCACACCAAGTGGAATCTACTCTAAGGAACACTACACTCCAAGCTTTTACCTCTCAAAGGTTATCACAATACCAAGCAATCCTGTTGACTAATGAAAACATCACAGTTCACTGATGCAGAAGTTTAAATCCTGCAACTCTGATTCCACATCTACCTCTGGAAGGAGAGAATCTACACATCTGTGAAGGTGCACTTAACATTGTGCATGACAATGGATGATCTAACCAATAGTCCCATGGAAAATCCTGAGTTTACACTCTTCACAGATGGGTCATCTTACATAGTAGGCAATCAGAGATTTACCGGTGCAGCAGTAGTGATAGCCTCTGAAACCCTTTGATACTCATCCCTTCCACCTACTATGAGTGCTCAAGGGGCAGAATTGGTTGGGTTGATACACGTTTTAAGATTGGCCCCAAATTGGAGAGTTAACATTTACATTGACTCCCAGTATACTTTTGCAGTAGTGCATCATTCTGGTGAACTCTGGAAAAAATCAAGGCATCATGACATCTAATGGCAAACATATAGTGTATGGCACTTTAATAAGGGAGCTGTTAGAAGCACTCCAATTACCAGTACAAGTTTCAGTTATTCATTACAGAGCCCACAGCAAAATACAAGGGCCAGTGGAATCAGGGAATAGACGAGCTGACAATACAGCCAAATTCGGGGCACCAGTATGGACCAATTTCAGACCTCAACTTGTCTTCTGTGAAGGAAGTTGATCTCAAAAATGCATACTCTTCAGAGAAAGTAAAAGGACTGGAAAATACACCATGGTGCATACTTAGCTAATGGAGTTTGGCTGTGGGCAAATGGAAAACCTATGTTGCCTAGATCCCTGTTTTTCACCTTTTGCAATGCATTACATCAAAAGGGGCATTATGGAAGTCTGGGCCTGGCAGACTCTATAAATAGGTATTAGAATGCAAGGGGCATATATGAAGTTGCAATGAGAGTTGCTCAGAGGTGCAGAATTTGTATGCAGTTCAACCAGACTGTTATCAAAGTCCATAGTTTGGTAGGAAAACCATTAGCCTTTACACCATTTTAATGCATACAGATTGATTACATTACCATGCCAAGGTGTCAGGGCTATAGGTATGCACTGGTGATCATGGATAGATTAACCAAGTGGTCTGAGGATTTCCAGCCAGATGCATTACATCAGCGTTTGTAGTGAAGGTTTTGCTTAGAGAATTAATAACCATATTCTCTATCCCACTACATATCGCTTCCAATTGTGGTTTCCACTTTGCACACAAAATTCTAGCTAAAGTGTATGAAACCCTAGGAGTCAAACGACATCTGCTTTACGTGTACAGACCCCAGGTGAGAGGACAGATTGAGAGAGTTAATAAATCCTAAAATTTGTGCTGTATCACATTTGAAGTGGCCAAATGCACTACCCTTGCCATTGTTTCATCTTAGGTGCCAGCCCAATAGTATCACTCATTTGTCACCTTTTGAGATGCTATATGGACATCCACCTTACCATGGTAAGTCACTTCAAAGCATCCATAATCTATCACATCTGGGTATGGAATGCAAGTGCCATGAGTACATTAAGTTACTCAAACAGCTTTTAGATCATGAATTGGCTTTGACACATCAAAGAGTTCCCCTCAATTTTAGTCTACACAACTTCTTGCCTGGAGATTATGTCTATTTTAGAAACTTTACTTTGAAGTCAGTGTTAGAACCTAAGTGGCATGGTCCATCCCAAATAATCTTAAAAACCCCTAGTGCAATCAAGGTTAAAGGGAGGGATCCATGGTTCTCTGTCACCCATGTCAAGCCAGCAAAGATATGTCTCAACATCAACAAGACCCGGTCATCATACAGCACAATGATCAATTAGCACCAATCAGCCAGCCAAGTAATGTAACCATAGCAATTCCACAATCTAAAGGTCAGACGATAGCTTTCCAGCAATTCACTTATGAGCCAGAATCAGTGCAAAAGTCAGGGAGCAGGCAAATATTACACCAACATCCAAATCACTGTCTCACAACTAATTACAATCACGTTGAAGAAACATTCATAGATTATTATGACAGGGAAGAAGACACAGCTAGAGAGGAAGAGACAACATCTGAACTTCAATCAGTTCAAGACCTAGATAGTGACATCGACGAATAATTGCAAAGGCACAAATGACAACATAATGAACTCTTTGTTAACTTTGATCAAGTTTATTTAACCACAAGGAGAAGAAAGAAGAAAAGATTAGTCAAAATTTCTTGGACACACAACTTTGGTCGTGACACAAGTCAACACAACCAAACAACAGTTCCAGTTCAAATTGACATGTGGAAACATCACATATTACAACAGAGGCATTGCTGACTTCTAGGATTGTCACAAGGACATCAACGCTGAGGACTACAAGGAGAACTGTGACCTGTCTACACAACCAGTGTATTGGACAACAGCGCAGTGAAGAGGATCATCTGAACAGCGTTGGAGCCATGCATTAGGAGAGCACATCTTACATCCAACAGAATTCTCACTGCACCGAACACTTTAGAATTCCATCCATTCACTACATGCAATTGGCAGAAGAATGCTGAAGGAGTAAGATTGTGACACTTCATCACATGATCAGGTCATACTGGACAACACATAATACATTTCTGACTTCACATATACATATGTAACATTAACTTACACATGGGAGAAAAGGGTTTTTCTGCCTTAGCTTAGAGTTTTCCTCTTACTTTAGTTCAGACACCTTCTACTCAAAACCATTTGACATTTCTTTATATTTACATTCTTTAAAAGATACATATATATGTATATGCTTGCTTACTAACCCTTAGTAGTAGCTTCCTTAGTCATAATTTTTACTAACACACAGGGACAGAATAATTAACTTGATGAGTTAGAATAGGGTCAGAATTTTCTTTGTAAATATTGCACATAGTTTAACTCTATGGTTTAACCAAAAGGCTTATAATAACTAGTGTTAAGATTACTTATTCTTACTAATGCTTCCTAACATAGGCATAAGCATACTAACATATTGACATACTAACTCTTAGGAAGATTGACTTAGGTTTTAGAAACTTGATAGAAATTTTTCTTTAGTTGATACTTTTGTTAGTTCATGAAGTTAGAAAATTTCATATCTGGAGTTTATTACTTTGTTTTATTTAGCTAATATCTTGATTTAAGACTGTTCTGTTGAATTTTTGTGTTTAATCTTGTTTTCCCTTTCTGTTCAAAATTTTTGTAAAACTTTAATCCCCATTTCTTACTTCTATCTTTCCCATAACATGTCTTAGTTTAACTTAGAATAGTAATAGGGTAAAAATAGGAGCTAAGAAACCCTTTTCTTGTTTTGCAATGCTTAGATACGAATAAGAGTATAACTTAGTTTAGTTCTAGTGTAAGTATAGAATTCCTTGAGAACTTAGGGACATGGAAATATTGCAAGGTGCAAATTTCCAAAAGAAAGGTGAGCAAACTGTAATGCAGTATTTATGCGAGATCTATGTATTCTAACGTCTATTCATCTATCTTTTTATCTATGTATTCTGATATGTGTTCTAGTCTGTGTATTCTAATGTACACATCTATGCATTCTATTTGTTCTATGAGCTTTCTCTCTTCCATCTCTTCTGTTTTATGCATTCTTTGTTCTATCCATCTATTTTCAAATATATATTCTATATGTTCTATCCATTCTTTGTTTTTGAACTATCCATTATACATATTCTATCAATTCATTGTATTCTATCTGTTCCATGTTATGTGGATAATTTGAGGAAAGGTGTGTGGGATAAGGGAATTAGAAAGAAAGTTGTCAGAGACTTGCTAAGTGAGTAATCTAGGTTACAGGTAGGCTGGGATTAAGGAGATTCAGAATATAATAGGGCTGAAGTCAGGAGTATAACACAGAAGGGAAACAGAGATCTTCAGGGAGAGGAGAAATTAAACTAAACAGACAAACACAGCAGGCTTTACAGACTGGGACTTTGACTCAAACACAGGCAGAAGGAAATAGACTATACTTGAAATTAACATCAGGCTTAGTTAATTTCACAGGAAGGGACTTATTTTGAAGTTACACCTTCCTCCAAGATGGATGCCCCGGCTTCCCTTCAAGCCCAGAGTATGTTGGTTCTTTCCCTCTTCTTCCCTCTCTTGATAACTAACAGACAAATTATACTAATAGGTCTGTTGAAACACAAAAGGATTTATTATCTTTAAAGGATGATTTGTCAGGATAGTGGATCAAAGGAAAGCCCTAACAGTTGTCTCAGGAAACTCAAGTGGGGGAAGGGAGACAAAGATGGAGTCTGAGTAAGGACCAGCCTTTAACTCAGCTTACAAAATAAATGATGACTGACTAGTTTCTCTATATCTAATATTGTCAAATAACAATTAACCCTTCACAGATTTTGAACTCCTCTCTAATTACTCTTCTTATTAACTCCATAGACATATAAGGTAAGGGAGGGAAGGTAGGAAATAATTTTAGGGAAGGAAGATATAAAGGGTTTATCCAAAATAATAATTTCTTAAGTAAATATATCAAAGCTATGCTAAATTTCAATACTATAGCTAGGTAATGAGGCAGCTCAGCTGATCAGACAACCTCCCTTCACGGGAGACCCTAATCAACTGTCTTTTCCTCAAGATTCCAAAACCCTAACTGATTTAGAACTCAGCCAAAGCTAGAAAAAACTATATGATCCCCACTCTCTATACTACAAATGTCCCCTTTTTTTTTCAAAATGTGCAACTAGCACCATTTTAATAGTTACTAAAGTCTAAGGGATTACTACTCTTATACTCAGCTAAATTCTTACCAAGCTCTTATCCCTATCTAAGTTTGCAAAATAATAAAAGGTTGCTATCTCCTAAGCTATGCTACAACTAAACTAAGCTAAAACTAAGATGGGTTAAGGTAAAAGTATAGGAGAAGAATGGGGATTTCAGTTTTTCAAAAAAATTTTGAACAGAAAAGAAAACAAATTACATTTTAAACATTCACACATTTTTAA
The DNA here is from genome assembly GCF_016433145.1 of Gracilinanus agilis. NCBI lineage: Eukaryota > Metazoa > Chordata > Mammalia > Didelphimorphia > Didelphidae > Gracilinanus > Gracilinanus agilis. The sequence goes on from NW_025399772.1 coordinate 9,434, forward strand.
GGCTAATTTTTGCTAACTAGAACAAAGTAATGAATCCTATCTATTGCATCTACCTAATT
>NW_025399773.1:0-3366 GCF_016433145.1 Gracilinanus agilis
CACATAAATCATCAGCATTTCTATATATTTCCAACACATTAGAGCAGAAGAGGTAGAAAATCACCCTAGACAATATAAAATATAAAATATAAATATAAATATATATATAATATAAAATACTTGGGAATCTATCTACCAAAACAAACACAGCAATTATATTAAGACAACTAAAAAACACTTTCAAGACAAATAAAACTGGATCTCAACAATTGGAAAGGCATTAATTGTTCATGGGTAGGACGAGCTAACATAATAAAAATGAACATTCTACCCAAATTAATTTACCTATTTAGTGCCATACCTATCAAACTACCAAAAAACTTCCTTACTGAATTGGAAAAACTATAACAAATTTCATTTGGAATAACAAAAGATCAAGAATATCAAGGAAAATAATGAAAAAAAATGTGAAGGAAGGGGGCCTAGCAATACCAGATATTAAACTATACTATAAAGCAGTAGTCACCAAAACAATATGGTACTGGCTAAGAGATAGAAGGGAGGATCAGTGGAATAGACTTGGGGTTAATGATGTCAGCAAGACAGTGTATGATAAACCCAAAGTGCCCAACTTTTGGGACATGAATCCACTATTTGACAAAAACTGCTGGGAAACTTGGAAAACAATATGGGAGAGATTAGGTTTAGATCAACATCTCACACCCCACACCAAGATAAATTGAGAGTGGGTGAATGACCAGAATATAAAGAGAGAAACTATAAATAAGTTACGTGAACACAAAATAGTATACCTATTAGATCTCTGGGAAAGGAAAGATTTTAAAACCAAGCAACAGTTAGAAAAAATTACAAAAAGGAAATTAAATGGTTTTGATTATATTAAGCTAAAAAGTTTTTGTACAAACAAAAACAATGTAGTCAAAATCAGAAGGGAACAGCAAATTGGGAAAAAATCTTTATAACAAAAAACTCTGACAGGGGTCTAATCACTCAAATATACAAGGAGTTAAATCAATTGTATTAAAAAATCAAGCCATTCCCCAATTGAAAAATGGGCAAGAGACATGAATAGGAAATTCTCAGGTAAAGAAATCAAAAGTATCAATAAGCACACGAGAAAATGTTCTAAATCTCTAATAATTAGAGAAATGCAAAGCAAAACAACTCTGAGGTACCACCTCACACCTAGCAGAGGAAGGACTGCAGGAGAGGAAACATAAAAGAAAAACTACTGCTTGAACGCATGGTTTGGGGTGGACATGATTGGGGATGTGGACTAGAAACAACTACACCAATGCAACTAACAACAATATGGAAATGGGCCCTAAACAAGAACACATGTTACAACCAGTGGAAATGTGCATCAGCCATGGGTGAGGGGAGAGCAGGGGGTGAAGGGGAAAGTTGGGGTATGAAGCATGTAATCAGGTTAAAAATGAATATTAATAAATGTATAAAAAATTAAAAAAAAATTAAAAAAAGAGAGGAAGAGAGCATTAAGAGGTAATATTTAAACCTTACTCTCAGTGTAATCAAACCTGAGAGGGAAGAGTAGCTATATCATGCATTGGGATATAAAACTCTATTTAACCCTACTGAGAAAGTCAGAAGGGATAAACCAACTGGAGCAGGGGAGTGGGGAGATCATAAAAGGGAGGGGAGGAGGAGGGAGAGGGAATTCATTAGGTCTTTAAAAATAAAAAGAGGGGAATAATAAGGAAGGGGAGGATACAAAAATGTCAGTGAATGCACAACTGATAATTATAATTCTGAATGTGAATGGGATGAACTCGCCCATCAAATGGAAACAAATAGCTGAGTGGATTAGAAACCAAAATCCTACCATATGTTGTCTACAAGAAACACATATGAGGCAGGTGGACGTACACAAGTTTAAGGTTAAGGGCTTGAGCAAAATCTTTTGGGCATCAAGTGAGAAAAAGAAGGCAGGAGTAGCAATTGTGATCTCTGACAAATCCAAAGTAAAAATAGATATGATTAAAAAAGACAGGGAAGGTCATTATATCCTGATTAAAGGCAGTATAAACAATGAGGAAATAACACAGCTCTATATGTATGCACCAAGTGGCATAGCATCCAAATTCATAAAGGAGAAACTGGCAGAGCTCAAGAAGGAAATAGATAGTAAAACCATAATAGTGGGAGATAGAAATATTCCTCTATCAGATCTAGATAAATCAAACCAAAAAATAAATAAGAAAGAGGTAAGAGAGGTGAATGAAGTCATAGAAAAATTATATTTAATTGATATGTGGAGAAAAATAAATAGGGACAAAAAGGAATGCACCTTCTTTTCAGCTGCACATGGTACATTCACAAAGATTGACCATGTAATAGGGCATAGAAACATTGCAAACAAATGTAAAAGAGCAGATATAATAAATGTAACCTTTTCAGATCATAATTCAATAAAAATAATAATTAGTAAGGGCACCTGGACAGGCAAATCAAAAACTAATTGGTAACTAAATAATATGATTCTCCAAAACCAATTAGTCAAAGAAGAAATCATAGAAACAATCAACAATTTCATTGAAGAGAATGACCATGATGAGACATCCTACCAAACTCTGTGGGATGCAGCCAAGGCAGTACTCGGGAGGAAATTTATGTCCTTGAGTGCATATGTTAACAAATTAAGGAGGGTAGAGATTAATGAATTGGGCATGCAACTTAAAACACTTGAAAGCAAGCAAATTAAAAATCCTGAGATGAAAACTAAATTAGAAATAGTAAAAAATCAAGGGAGAAATTAATAAAATCAGAAATAAAACAACTTTTGAATTAATAAATAAGACTAAAAGCTGGTATTTTGAAAAAGCAGATAAAATAGACAAAGTACTGGTCAATCTAATAAAAAAAAGGAAATGAGAAAACCAAATTGATAGTATCAAAGATGAAAAGGGAGACCTCACCTCTAATGATGGGGAAATTAAGGCAATCATTAAAAACTATTGTGCCCAATTATATGTCAATAAATATAACAATTTAGGAGATATGGATGAATATTTACAAAAATATAAATTGACTAGATTAACAGCAGAAGAAATAGAATACCTAAATAATCCTATATCAGAAAAAGAAATTGAACAAGCCATCAAAGAACTCCCTAAGAAAAAATTGCCAGGGTCTGATGGATTAACAAGTGAATTCTATCAGACATTATAAATATGAAAAATGATAAAGGCTATTATAAATATATATATTAGTATTTTAATTAAAGCCATGCTGATAGATAAAGTTATTAGACCACGAGCTTGTAAAAATTCAAAATTGCAGCCCCAGTCATTATTACCTCATCCTCAGTCTGCTGGCCTAGAGACCACTCCCCCCTAACCCAGGAGATTTTAAACTCTTCTCTGTGTGGAGACGTAGGTGTCCCCA
>NW_025399774.1:0-1124 GCF_016433145.1 Gracilinanus agilis
GCTTAGTGCTCTATCCACTAGGCTCCGTAGCTGTGCTTCTTGTGATCTAGATGATCTTGACATCATTTCTCTCTTTGGGCCTCCGTTTCTTGACCTTTCCTTTCCAGCTCTGAATCTGTATTCCTGTGCCCAAACCTCCATTCTCTACTCCATTTCCAGGGTCTGGATCCCCCTCTTGTCTTTCTGAGAAAATTCAAGTTTTCTCTCCACTGGGAAAATGGGGATTTAGGTGCCCATCTTCACTTCACCAGGAAGAAAGGTCATGGTTTCATGGGAGGAAATCATTTTGTACAGAAGTCTAGGCTTCAAGAGATGAGTCTCCTTTGGCCCTTTTACTTGTGGACCCTCTTGCCAGACATGGCGGATTCATTTCTGGGTGGAGAGGTTAGCCATTGCTGGAGCACCAGGGTGAACTTTGGTTCAAATTTGCATTTTGGGAAGATTAGGAAATTTCCCTTAAAAAACATTTGAAGCTTCTGCTGTGCCCCAGTGCTTGGGTGCCTGTTCACATGACTGGGCACAGAGTTAGCCCCTCTTGGCCTATCTATCACATTTCATAGAACACCATCTGCTCTTTTTCTTCTTGGGACTCCAGGCAATTCAATCCATAAGACCACTGATCTGGAGATGGCAGTGACCTTACAAGTCATCTGGTCTCAGCTCCTCATTTTACAGCAGAGGAGCCCGAGGCCCAGGAAGGCAAATGACTTACCAAAGTTCACACAGCTTATGTGCCTGTAATAATTAAAATTAAATTATGAGGCTGCTAGTAGCCTTAGAGCTTTATTACACCAAAGTAGAGATAGCAACAAGAGGGAAATGTAGGAAAGAGGTAGAGAGTTGCCTAGCCTACCACCTAAGGGTCATTCTGATGAAATCAAAGCTCACCCCCGACAGGGGTCCAATCTCCAACCAAAAGAGCAAAAGAGTCAGCTTTCAGCAAGAGGCACCGGAGCAATACTGTCTCTTCAGTCAGGGTCACCAGCACCGGAGTCCGAATCAGAGTCAGAGAGTTCCATCAGTAGCACCAGAACCAGAGAGAGAAGGTCCTCCAGACCCTCAGTCCTATCTTTATAAATAGTTTTCTCCACTCACTAGCTCTCCCAAGTCCCATCTCAAGGACC
>NW_025399775.1:0-1129 GCF_016433145.1 Gracilinanus agilis
TGTGTATCCTTGTATCTTTTTATCTCTATCAATTTCTCTGACCCTCTTCCTCTCTCACCCTTTCTCTTTCTATTCTCTCTCCTTCTCTGTCCCTCTCCATGTCTCTCCTTCTCTTGCTTTGTTTTTCTCTATCTCCTAACTCTCTCTCTCTCTTTGCCTTCTCCTGTTCTCCCTTTAATGGTCTGTCTCTCTGTCTCTTATCTTTCTTTGCCTGCCTTCCCCTCTCTCACTGTCTTTGGACCCTGTCTTTCTTTCTTCCCTTCCCTGCCTTGTTTTCTTGCCTTTTTCTTAGTTTCATACCCTTCTCTAATTGTCTCTGACTCTGTCTGTCTGTCTCTCTTTGTGTCTCTCTGTTTTTCTCTCTCTCATTTTATCCTCCTCTCACCCTTTTTTACTCTTTCCCAGATTACAGGAGTCTATATTTACATTATGGATTGGGAAACCAATCTCGCATAATGGATCTGCAAAAGGGGAAAAAATTTACCTAAGTCTCTCTGGATACGGGAAATTCTGAAAACAGCATCATGTTATAAGGGGTTGCTTGAAACAACATATGCCCCCACTGAGTATGACCGCCTTCACCCAGTACTATCTTCACCAGAGCAAACACGAATCCAAAAACAAACATTCTCCATAACACAAATGGGTGTTGAAGCCTAATTTACATGAGATATCAATGAAAATTAGAAAGCAAAGTCAATAAAAGGTTAAGACCAAAAAAATATTGAAAATCTAGTACATATTTCTCAGGAGATAATTAAAACAGACTGTGGGGCTCAGAAATCGTCTCACAAAAGAGACACAAAAGGGACAATTCCAATGCCCGACTGTGCGGGGGGCGGGGGTGGGTGGCAATCCAGAGGTCCCTGCAGTCCCCAGAGAGCTGGCATCCAGCATCCTTCCAGAGAAAGTGAGGCTCAAAAAGGGAAATTTGCTGACAATTGCCAAGTGCCCACAATGCTGGCAACCTCGAATGACTTACACACACGTTTTCCCTCTCGCCTGCCTCCCTCCCACTCCCCCTTTCTCCCTGGGCTCACCCTCTTCTCCTTACTAGTTTCCTCTTCTTTGCTCTTTTTCCACCCTCCCCTTTTCTCTTTCCTCAACTTGCTCTTTCCCCCCTCATTCT
>NW_025399776.1:0-1379 GCF_016433145.1 Gracilinanus agilis
AAAGTAAAAGAACTATTGAATTCATAAATAAGACTAGAAGCTGGTACTTTGAAAAAACAGAAAAATTGACAAAGTACTGGTCAATCTAATAAAAAAAAGGAAAGAAGAAAACCAAATTGACAGTATCAAAGATGAAAAGGGAGACCTCACCTCTAATGAAATGGAAATTAAGGCAATCATTAAAAACTATTTTGCCCAATTATGTGGCAATAAATATAACAATTTAGGAGATATGGATGAATATTTACAAAAATATAAACTGCCTAGATTAACAGCAGATGAAATAGAATACCTAAATAATCCCATATCAGAAAGGGAAATTGAACAAGCCATCAAAGAACTCCCTAAGAAAAAATCACAAGGGCCTGATGGATTCACAAGTGAATTCTATCAGACATTCAAAGAGCAACTAATCCCAATACTATACAAATTATTTGATATGTTAAGCAAAGAAGGAGTCCTACCAAATTCCTTTTATGACACAAATATGGTACTGATTCCAAAGCCAGGGAGATCAAAAACAGAGAAAGAACACTACAGACCAATCTTCCTAATGAACATAGATGCAAAAATCTTAAATAGAATACTAGCAAAGAGACTCCAGCAAGTAATTAAGAAGATCATCCACCATGATCAGGTGGGATTTACACCAGGAATGCAAGGTTGGTTCAACATTAGGAAAACCATCCGCATAATTGACCATATCAATAGTCTAACAAACAAAAATCACATGATTATCTCAATAGATGCTGAAAAACCCTTTGACAAAATACAGCATCCATTCCTATTGAAAACACTGAAAAGTATAGGTATAGAAGGACCTTTCCTAAAAATAATAAACAGTATATATCTAAAGCCATCAACAAACATCATATGTAATGGGGATAAATTCGAAGCCTTCCCAATAAGATCAGGAGTAAAACAAGGATGCCCATTATCACCTCTATTATTCAACATAGTACTAGAAACACTAGCAGTAGCAATTAGAGAAGAAAAAGAAATTGAAGGGATCAAAATAGGCAGTGAGGAGACTAAGCTATAACTCTGCAGATGATATGATGGTCTACTTAAAAAATCCTAGAGAATCAACTAAGAAGCTTGTAGAAATAATCAACAACTTTAGCAAAGTTGCAGGATATAAAATAAATGCACATAAATCATTAGCATTTCTATACATTTCCAACACACTAGAGCAGCAAGAAGTAGAAAGAGAAACACCATTTAAAATCACACTAGACAAAAGAAAATACTTAGGAATCTACCTACCAAAACAAACACAGCAATTATATCAAAACAACTACAAAACACTTTCCAAGCAAATAAAACTGGATTTAAACAATTGGAAAGCCATTGATTGCTCATGGGTAGGACGAGCTAAC
>NW_025399777.1:0-2353 GCF_016433145.1 Gracilinanus agilis
GTGGACATGATTGGGGATGTGGACTCGAAATTACCACACCAATGCAACCACCAACAATTTGGAAATAGGTCTTGATCAAGGACACATGACAAAACCAGTGGAAATGCGCATCAGCCATGGGTGGGGGGAGTGCTGGGGGTTAAGGGGAAAGTAGGAGCATGAATCATGTAACCATGTTAAAAATGATTATTAATAAATGTTAAAAAAAAATAAAGGACAAAAAAAGAAAAAAAAGAAATCAATCAGTTTATCATTCCTTACAGCACAATAGTATTCCATTACCATCATGTACAACAATTTGTTCAGCCATTCCCCAGTTGAGTATATGCCCTCGTTTTCCAATTTTTCATCACCACAAAAAGCACGGTTATAAATATTTTTGTACAAACATTTTTTTTATCTCTTTGAGGTAAATCCCAGCAGTGGCATAGCTGGAGCAAAGGACATGCAATCTTTTAAAGCCTTTGGAAAATAATTACAAATTCTTCCAGAATGCTTGGATCAATTCACAACTCCACCAGCAGTGTATTAATGTCCCAATTTTGCCACATCCCCTCCAACATTTATTATTTTCCTTTCCTGTCATATTGACCAATCTGCTAGATGTGAAGTGGTATCTCAGAGTCCTTTTGATTTGCATTTCTTTAATCAGGAGAGATTTAGAACACTTTTTCATGTGATTATTGATAGTTTTGATTTCTTCCTCTGAAAACTGCCTATTCAATTCCCCTGATCATTTGTCAGTTGGAAATGGCTTGATTTCTTGTACATTTGACTTAGTTCTTTATATATTTGGGAAATTAGACCTTTGTCAGAGATTTCTGTTATAAATTTTTTCCTCTTAAGTTGTTGCTTCCCTTCTAATTTTGGTAGCATTGGTTTTGTTTGTGCAAAACTTTTTTAATTTAACATAATAAAAAGTATTTATTTTATATCTTGTAATGTTCTCTATCTCTTGTTTGGTCTTAAATTCCTTCCTCTCCCACAGATCTGACAGGTTTACTATTCTATGCTCACCTAATTTACTTATAATTTCACTCTTTATATTTAAGTCATTTACCCAGTTTGAATTTATCTTGGTATAGGGTTATATCTTCTTTAAAGCCAATTCCACAGATAAATTAATATCTGTTTCTGATTTTCAACCACTTAATAATGCTAAGAACTTTGATGGAGAGAGTTTTTTTCTGGTTATTCAGAATTTGTGGCTACTGAGAAGGTAAAGGAACTCTTCAGACTGGATTTCCATAGGACTTGTTTCCCAGGATGAGGGCTTTGGAGGTTTAGTAGGATCAGTGGTCTGGGAAATGCTGCTACTTTCAGGCTCATGGGCCTACCTGCCATTGGTGGTAGGTGGTTGGTGGTAGCAATGAAGTTAGGCCCCTTCTCCACAGGAATTCCTTCAAGGCCCAGCCAAAAGAGAAAAATAGAACTTACCAGGAAGAGATATTATTTGCTTTGCAAAAGACTATATTTCTTATTCTCTTAATTAAATCTGTTCTGTTTAATGTGGTCTTGAGGATAGCTGATAGGGAAATTGGAAACTAAGTAATTGGAGGTTAGAGCAGATAATGTAATATATTTTGACCTGGAGATTGGAAGAATGTTTATTTTTTTGTGGAGGGGAAACATTGGGAGGGGTGCATAATGTATTCTGTCAGCATTTAAGCAGGAGAGGGAAGATCAGATCTCTTCTTGGGTTGTTGAGATCAGAGGAGCTAAAGTGGGAGTTCTTAACATGGAGTCTTTGGTTTCATTTTTGATAGTTGTATTTTGGCATAATTGGGTCCTTTCATGTTCCTATGTATTATATGCATCTTAATAAACATTAGTTGTCAACAACCTGATCATATGAGCTTTTTATGGTCAGTTGGTTCTTTTTTCTTTTAAAATTATACTCTGAGACAGGATCTATAGGCTTTATTAGATAGCCAAATGGGTCCATGATCCAGGAAAGCCAAGAACCACTGACCTACTCAAATATCAGTTTCTATCTCACTTTTGCATTTATAGTCATAGTGTATAGCATTTAGTAGGCACTCAAGAAATGCTTGTTGATTTGTTATATTGCTTTGAGATTCCTCCAGGAACAAAAACTTGTCTTGAGGAACATGATTTCTTGTTACATGGATTTGAGATATCCTAGGGGAGATTTGGGACAAAGTTACTACACTAAATCAGGTGTTTTTAACCTTTTTTTTTGGTATCATGGACCCATTTGACAGTCTAGTGAAGACTATGAACTCCATCTCAGAATAATGGTTTTAAGTGTATAAAGTAAAAGACACAGGAATATAAAGAAAACAAATTATGACAAAATATAATTATGAAAATATTTTTAAAAATAGGTTTC
>NW_025399778.1:0-1434 GCF_016433145.1 Gracilinanus agilis
CCAGTATGAATTCTTTGATGTTTAGCTAATACAGAATTCTGATGAAATGTTTTCCCATATTCATTACATTTATATAGCTTGCTCTTTCTTTGTCTGCAATGAAATCCCGAATTCCAACTGCCAGATGCTCTACCAAGAGAGGGTTTCCATTCATTATTAGTTAGCTGATATCTTAAAGACACTGTGTTTTGACTTTGACTATGCTTATGAGAATCATGTTGATGAACTCTTTCTCCTGGAAGATTTTTTGGGTTTGGAACCATCTTAAAGTTCAGATCCAGGTTTCCTTTGCATTGATGGCCTCTCTCCTCTGTAGCAGCATTGCTGGGAAAAAGAGTCACATGCCAGAAATATTTCTCCTGGGTAGATTTTCTGAGTCTGTTGCCTACTATGCTTCCTTGCTGCAGTTCTAACTTGCTTTCACAGTCAGAACTTTCTTGATATTCTCCATCCTGGACAATAGCCCCCAAGACTCCTGCTGACAACATCCTCTGTGATCCTATATCTTCATTAATTTCCTGTTTTGTAAAACAGTCCCTAGTTTTAGTCTTTGCCTCATCACCTGAAATGACAAAGAAAATAATAGCTATTCCCTAGAATATATCACTTCTTCTTTCCACAATGTTGTCTATTCTCAGAGTTTTTAAATAAGGAGGATCGGGGACTCTTTAATTTGTGGGGTTTCTCCCCTCTTCAAGGTACAAGTCTTAACTGGACTCAACTAAAGAATGCCAGGTCAGAATGGCCCTCAGATAGCAAAGCTTTTAAATGTGAAAGATCTGAGGGAAAAGATTTCTCCTTGGTGAGGAGGTGAGGTTAATTTGGGTCCAATTCCTTTTGTTAGTGTAATCACTCCTTTAGTCATTGGTCTGGAACTATGATAACACTGGGAGGGAAACTGCCTCCACCAATGTAGATCACCAATGCATTCATACCTTAACACTGTGCCTCTGAGAAATTAAGTGACTTGTCCACAGTGTCAGAGGCACGCCTTAATCCTAGGTCCCTTAACTCCAAAGCCAGCCCTTTATCCAGGATGCCTTCCCAACCCCAGTATTTGTTTTGTCAGTAATAAAATAGAGACACTGCTGCAAAAATTAAAGAATCTATCTCCTGGAGTGTGATAAAAAAAAAAACTTTTTGCGCAGAGAGAAGACATAAGCTGTGTGGGGCTGGGCAAGTTCCTTAGCCATGTTTGCCTCAGTTTCCTCATTTGTAAAATGAGCTGGAGAAGGAAATGGCAAACCACTCTGATGTCTTTGCCAAGAAAACCCAAATGGGGTCACACCACTGAAAAACGACTGAAGAGAAACAACAGGAGAAGACATATGGTGCAGTGGAGCTCCACGGACAAATTCCAATCCAAAGTCCTAATTCTGTGCTACCGAGAACCAGTCATTTGCCTCACATTACTCATTTGGAAAATGGAGATAA
>NW_025399779.1:0-2464 GCF_016433145.1 Gracilinanus agilis
GGAATGTGTCATGGTCTGTAGGCTGTAAAGTAGAGGGTTGGGTATTCTGATTGAGAGGCAGCCCAGAAATAGATATATTGTTTGAGTGTCTTGATTATCCTGAGGCAGAAATTGTGGGGTCCATCCCTATGTGTGTGAAGGATGTGGGGAAAATAATTGGCCAGTTCAGGTACCACTCCAAGACCCAGAGAGAAGGACTAGGGTAGGAACAACCTCATTTTTCCCCAGTAGACCCAGAGTTTCGGGTTTACAATCCATGGTTCTCCAGTGAAAGAGACTTTGATCAAAGAATATCAAAAGAGCCAATAGGGAATAGAAGGCAATAGGCAGAGAATACTTGGAGCCCATGTCCTTCTTGCCCCCTCTACCCTTTTGTGGAAGGGTCTTTGAGGATCTCTGATCTATTATTGTATTTGTAGATGCATTCCCCAAGGCTTCCTTCTCAGTCTGGCCTGGCCCAGAGGTGCTATCAGGAACCAATGTGACCATGCTGTGTCACGGGCCCTCTTGGAGTACTGGGTATATTCTGTACAAGGAGGGATATGACAAAATCCTGCAACACACAGATATCATTCAAGATGGAGCCCAGTTCTTCTTGACTCATGTGACCCCCAAGCACTCTGGCATTTACACATGCAGCTACCAGCCCAGCACCAATGGCAGTTTCTGGACACAACACAGTGACCCTCTGGAGCTAATTGTGAGAGGTGAGAGAAAGAAATATGCAGGACCTACTAGGGGATGACAACAACCACTCTGTCCTTCAACCCCTATAGATAAAGGAAACCGTGACCTTGCCTCTTGCCCAGAGGTGGATCATAAGAGGCAACATAGACATGGACATTGCCCTCAATCCTCGGGGCAGGAGGAAAAGGGTGTGGGCTAGAATGAAAGATTTCATTCATAACTTCCAATGACCCACATTTCTCCCTCCTGGTTTTGGAGTTTCTTACCTTAATTCAAAGGCATGAGCCCTTTATAAGCAGTGTTTGTGCCAAAATGTTGGATGCTGGTGGTAATATGGGGATTCTGAAGGGAGATAGGAGAAAATAAAGGGACAATTGCAGGGGCAAGATGAGGATCCCCTCAAAGCAATGATTCATGAGGACTCCTCTCTCCCCTACCCCAGATTCAGTGCCCAGAAGCATCATCATCACCCTCAATTTTGTCTCCATCCTCTTCCTCTGTGTTCTTCTGTTGGCATTCCTCTGCCATCCATCCAGCCCTATGGGTAAGTGAGGGAAAAAAGAGTGAAACCCTAAAAGGTTTGATGGAATAAAGAGATGAATGAAGACTTAAGATTCAACTGCCTCCTTTGGGAACTTTCCTGATATTGTTTTCCTTGTCATGTCTCTCTCCAGGAGCCTTTCTGGGAGACAGCCCTGGGAGGTAAGAAAACTCAGTTCCTATTTTAATACTCTTCAGATTCTTCCTTCTGATGAAACCCTGGACCCTCTCTACTGGATAGGGTGCCTGGAAAGGAGAAGATGTTCAAAGAAACTCCCAGAGTAACCTGCATCCTCCTGTCCTTTTCCTCCCTGTCTTCCTACAGGTGCCTCTGCTGCCCTTGTCTTCCCCAGACAGTCTCCCCATCTCATCACCTTGAGGCCCCCAGAGAGGAAACCCTATGTAAGTTATAGGATCAGACATGGGGCACAGTCATAGGAATGAGAGAGGGGACTGGAGACCGGGTAATCTGAGCAGGAAATACGTCCTAGTGTTGGCATCTGGATGACTGATGAAACTTCCTTCCACTTCAGATGCAGAAGTGGCCAATGAGAGACCAAGGGAAAGAATGGTGAGTTAGCCCCATCCTGTACTCTGTGTAGAAGAGCTTGTCATCTTTGACCCTAACCTTTTCCCATAGTTTCCAGGCACAGGTTTAGACTACCTGATAATCACTTCTCCGTTACTTTTTCTGCAAACCTAGTCCTGGGAGTGTGAACAGGGGATGCTTGAGCTTTTTTAAGTATTTAAATAAATTAACTTCCATATCATTCACTTCCTTGATTATCCTAGGAAGTTCATTTCATGTAATCAAAGGCATGAAACAGAGACATTTATAGGTCTCACCAGATGGCCTGCCAAGAATTCACAACACATAAAAAGATTAAGAATGCCTGTCCCAGTGATCCTCACTGTTCCCTCACCCTTGTATTTCTCCTTCAGGTCACCATGGCTGAAGACCCCCAAATAGTGACTTTTACTCAGCTGAACATAAGAACCATGAAAAAGAAGCAAACACACTCCAAGGAGAAACCTATAGATTCCATAGTCTATGCTACCATGACCTTGGACTGAGGGTTTTGGTATCTTTCATGAAGAAATTCTCTCCTTTCTTCTTCTCTCCCTCACCCCTATGTCATGAAAATTATCTGAGTATGAAAAGAAGGTTTATAGAAGGAGAAAGAAAACTAGCCACATTCAGAGGAAGAACTGTGGGAGGAGAAACACAGAAGAAAAA
>NW_025399780.1:0-6996 GCF_016433145.1 Gracilinanus agilis
CACCCAAGCCTCTGCTCAGCCAGCACCCACGCCTCTGCTCAGCCGGCGCTCCGCTCCCAGCGTCCGCTCCCGCGCGCGCGCGCTCAGATTTCGCGTGGGTTCTTGACTTAATGGGGTCCTAAGTCTTGCTGCTCTCAGGAACAGGTCCCGGAGCTGCTGATGACTCGATGGGTGCCCCAAACTTGCTCTATTTCTTTTTAGCTGGGTTCAGAGCTATAGGTGAGTGTGGAGGGGGTGGGGGTGGGGCGGTTGCTCAGCTCGCGCTTGAGTGAGAGCCCTTTTTAGCTTGGAAATGTCTCGATTCCACGTACCTTCCACGCTGTGCCCTGTTGTGGGGTTCCTCCGTTCGTCTGGACTTGTTTTTATGTCCCCTTGAGGAGTTTTGTGTGTTTCGGTCAGGAGAGGTTTAGAGCTGCTTCTTACTCTGCCGCCATCTTAACCCGGAAGCGCTCCACTTGACTGTGCAATTTTTGCATTTGAAGCACATGTTATGTAAATTGAAAGAGTTTTTGATTATTAGATTAGTGTAAGTTTAATATATTGATTTGTTTTAACTGTAACTGCCTGCCCCAAAGCCTTAGATTATTGAAACTGCCATTGTTGTTTTGCTCTTATGGGGTTTAATACATATGTCTGATTCAACAAAATGTCTGACTCAATGAAATGGGAGCAACAAAAGAGTACAGATTTCATCAATATAGTGCCAAAGAAGCATATACCTGCATGATGCCAAATGAGCACACAGGTCAAAAAGAGAAATCAATCCTACCAGGATTGCTAAGACTTCTATGCCAATAAAAAGGACTTCAACCTAGTGTGAGCCTCGAGGTTGCGATGCTTAACATATGTTAAGATGTAGGACTCTTTGAACCACACTCCTTTTAAAAATTTATATCTCACATACCTAACAATTGGCTGTTCTGGTCCATATTTATATCCCTGAGAAGAAATGATGAAAGAAGAAAAGAAGAAATGATGTAATATCAGAACAATAAATATAAATGTAAATGTGTTTATTTTTTCTCCCCTTGTATTGCTATATTTTATTTACCATAATTGTAAATTTATTTATGTTTGTTCTGATCCATTGGGGAGATTGGTCTCCCAAAGGATAATGGGGGGAATGTGTCATTTTGAAATGATTGTAAGTTCTGGAAGACTATGTCTCTCAGGGCTCTCTCTGCTACAACTTCCTTTGACACCTCCCACTTCTTTGGGGGGAGGTGTCAGGTAATGTATAAAAGGGAAATTTTTATGCCTTTTTGCTCTCTCTACCCTTAGGCCCTAATCTCTCTCCTTGCCTTTTCTCCTACCTCCTAGTTTTTCCTAGAACTTTCCCTTTCTAATTAAAATAAAGTCTAGCTATTCAAACCCTAAAGTTGCTCTCTGATCATTCAGTTGAGGGATCTGGTCAAATTCCCCTGCCAGGGCTTGGACTGCTGCCTTCCTTTTCCTTCCTCTACCTTCCTCTCTCCTTTCTCCCATCCATTCTATCCTCCCACCTTCCTCCCTTCACTTTCACCACACACTTCCAAAGAAGAAGAGCAAGAAATCCAGAGTTTTAATAACTCTCCACTTAAGGGAAGACACTAGAATGAAAGAAGAGATTAACAGTATGGGACCCAGTGAATCAAAGGAAAGAACTCTTTTTATTGATATAAGTAAGCACACCCTTAGGAAAATGGGAATAAAAATTGTAGCCCATGGATTCCTTTAGAATTCTGGCAAAAAGCTGGTAATAGAAAGGAACACTACCCACATTCAGAGGAATAACTGTATGAGTGGAAACACAGCAGGAAAACAAGCACTTGGATGCATGAGTTTATGTGGATATGATTGGGGATGTAGACACTAAATGAACACACCAATGCAACTTTCAATAATATGTAAATAGTCTTGACTGATCACACATGTTAAAACCTGTGAAAATGCAAACTGGATATGGGGTGGGAGCTCAAGGGGGGGGTGAAGGGGAAAGTAAAAACAGCAATCATGTAACCATGGAAAATTTTTCTTAAAAATAAAATATTTAAATCTGAAAAAAAGAGTTTGTAACTATTGAAAAATTATTTTACTGATCATGGATCAGAACAAGTGCCAGAAAAAAATTCACCAGCTGCTGAAAAAGCAACTATGTGGTCAGAATGCAGAGAATGAAATCTTTAAGGTTTCAATGTTAGAATCAGAGAAGGAGGAAAAGGATCCTTGTAAATCAAAACAAGGCTTTAAAATCTGAATGAAAAAGCCACTAGCAGCAGACCCTCCTCCACCTAAAAACCTCTCTTCCAAAGAAGAGAGATAAAAGCAGAGGAGCCTCTGCCACTTGAAGCTACAATTCTGCAGCCACAGCCACAGCCACAGAATATAGGGTTTAAAGGAGCAATACAAAATGCTCAGAAGGAAGGAGACATGTCATTCTGTTTCCCAGTTATTTTTAGAGCAGATGAATTGGGTGATGATCAAGAAGTACTTCCTACATGGGAGCCTCTTCCCTACAAAGTGTTAAAAGAAATTAAGACAGCTTGTGCTTCATATGGTCCTGCTTCTCCATACACTTTAACTTTAGCGGAGACTTTGGGGGGGATGACCTCTTTGAATGGATTCAGACCTTGAGATATTCCCTTTCTGGAGGGGACTACCTTTTTTGGAAAACAGAATTTGATGAATTGGCAAAACGGAAGGCAGCCATTAGTAAGAAACAGGGCATTAGAAATGTTACTTGGAAGAGATGAATGGGAATTACATGCTGATCAGATTAATTTACCTAGAGAAGCTTTAATTCAATGTACAAAGTGTGCCTGAGAGGCATGGAAAAGAATCCCAGTAACTAAGAAACTGTCCACAGGTTTGGCTCAGATGAGACAAGGCCCAGAGGAAATATATACAGATTTTATAAAAAGATTAAATCAGGAGGTAAAAAAAAATATACAAATGATGAATATTCAACTCAGATAATAGTCATAAAATTTGCCTACAACAATGCCAAAAATATGTGTCAGAGCAAGCTTCAAAATGTTAAAGAATCTGGGACTATTAGCGACTACATGAAAACTTGTGAGAACTTTACTCCAGCATATATTCAGGGTATAGTTATTGTGGCAGCCCTGAAAGGAAAATCATATTCTGAAATTATCAAGGTTGAGCTCAAAGGCTGTACAAAGCTCTTGTTCCAATGTCCCTAACTCTTTGTGTCCTAGATGTGAGAAAGGTTAACACTGGAAGAAAAATTGTAATTCCAAATTCCATCAAAATGGTTATAGATTACCTGATAAGAGTTTTCTGGGAAGATGGAAAGGAAGCCAACCACTGGCCCCACCAGACTAAATTTAATCCAAGAATTCATCCTAGCTTATTCCTTGCTAGAGTTAACCAATTTTCTGAATAATAGACTTTCTTTTTTTCTCCAGATTTCTTTAGCCATATAAGATGTGATTTATTGATCTGTGGATAGGATGTCTTATATTTGTTAGAGTATGCATGAAATGCCCAGGAAATATGTCTTTGATCAGTCTGTGTGTCTATGTTTACATGTCTATGATCTGCTTGTAATTTAAGTTTTATGTTTTTTTTTGTCTGTGATCAATAGAATTTTGGAGAAAATAACTCTCTCTCTTTCTCATTCATTCTGGAGGAATGGGAAAGACAGACAGAGGAGTTTGAAAAATTCAGAAAAATAACATCTCTAATGGATTTCTGAGTGTTTTAAACTCTAAAAGAATTTAATTGATTAAAAGAAATCATATTCTCTGCTTTCATTAAGGCAAGAATCAACAAGATAATTTGTCTACATTTCTTCTTCCATTTCTAACTGGTCATAAGGAAGGGAACACAGAAATCATAAAGACAAAAAAGGGGAACACATTTGATCCCACCATCAAATTCTATCAACAGGTTAAATACTGAGGTATATATTTAATCAAATTTACCAAGGATTCTAAATGCAATCTAAGAAAAATTTTATTCAGACAGAAGGAGCAGTGACTCTGAACTGTGTACTGAGGTACAGAAGTGCAATTTAAATTTTTCTTAGCTAATCAGAATCGTCAGTTCACCTAAATGCTTAACCAACAGTGGTAAAAACTTTTTGGACTGACACAAGTTTAATTTACCATTAATTATACTGATGTTAGTGAAAATCTTACCTTCTAAATAACTAGAACAATATCATTGGCTTATATTTCATAACTAGACTTCTTTAAACAGAGAATGGTTCATGAGAAAAATTTAAGCCAAAATTAAATCATCCATGCTGCCTCAATTCAGCAAGAAATCATTTTGGAAAGTGAAAAAACATAGCTCCTTTTTCTCAAATCTCATAGTCCTTTCTCTAATTCATTAGGATACATGTTTGCTAAAGAATTTGAATAGATACTGGTGGTATAGTTTACATTTATTGACTAACAGTTGGAAAATGGAATTTCGGTTACTTTAAATGTGCACAGACTTTATATTGGAAACGTTATCTATTAAGACTTGCAAGGTGTAAAATATGGATTTAAACAATCAAATTTACCAAAAATTAAAATTATACTAAATTTGAGGATTGCAAATTATATAAGGATACTAGTTCATAATTTAAAAGAAATACTTAATCAACATGTAGATTTGTCCTAAGGTATATAGAGGACAGAATACAGGTTTTATTATTCTTTAAGCTGGGTCTGAAAGAATTACTGGTATATGTAGGAAATGTTGTTAAGAAATTTTAATCAGGGACAATTTGGATGTAGTGAAGTTTAAATTAATATTCATTTGGAATTGATAAATCATCAATGTTTTAAAATAATCAAGCAAATTTTATAAGTGCAGTAACTAAAGAGTTAAAGTGATAAGGGCTGTAGCCAGACCAAAAACTGCTGCAGCTTTGGACACATTTCAAAAGTAATTTAACAGGGGGCAGCTGGGTAGCTCAGTGCATTGAGAGCCAGGCCTAGAGATGGGAGGTCCTAGGTTCAAATCCGGCCTCAGACACTTCCCAGCTGTGTGACCCTAGGCAAGTCACTTGACCCCCATTGCCTACCCTTACCATTCTTCCACCTGTAAGTCAATACACAGAAGTTAAGGGTTTAAAAAAAAATTTAAAAAAAAGTAATTTAACACCTTCTATGCATTGGAAGGAGAGACTGACTATAATTATTTTCAGAGATAGGGAAGAATAATAATTATTGAAGAGTGACAGTCATACCAACTCAACCCCAGTAAAGGGAAACAATTAATAAGAAGCTAATGTTAATTTTGTATCTTACAGAAATCTGGCTCAACTTCAGTAGTTTCAATTAATATCATAATATGCAAAAATTATTATTGTGGTAACTTTAATCTAAGCTTTAAGGTACTAGATCATAGTCAAATTGTGTCTCCTATGTTCATTATTTCACTAGTCCTTAAAGATTAATTGAATAGATTAGGATTAGAATTGAGATCATAATGTAATAATCAAAGCTATTAGGAAAAAGACAATTCAAATATTATTAATCTATTATAAAATGTTATTGGAAATTAACTTGCATTATAACAAGAAATTAATTTGTATTCTCATACTATTTGTAATTTGTAGTAATGCATTCAAATCCAGAATATAAAATTATAACAAAATGCATAAACCTTATAGTAATTTGGTTTAATAGTTAATATGTACTTGATTGTGATGGCATTAATATTATTAAAATGTCTTTTACTTTGTAGTGATTTTGATGCAATTCAAATTAACAAGCTTGTTAACATTATAACAGTGCAATTGAAAAATACATTTAACTAAAAATATGATCATCTCAGTAACCTAAGGGACCTGAAATAAGACTATTATTTGCAAATGTAGGAATATTCCAAGGTACCTGGTTGCAAATTTTGAAGTTTTAAATCAATAACCTTTGAAGAGTAATTTTATTTCAATATCAAAACATGTAAATCTTACAAATATAATAATTTAAATAGTCATAGAGGATTTAAAAAAACTGCTACCGAGGAAAGAAATTTTCCTTGCAACTTCTAACAAAATTATTAACCCTTTCCTTACAGTAAATTTAGAACCTAAAAAGGTAATTAGCATCCTCATTAAATTATGATGTGATGTAGACAATAATGTTGCAAGCAAACCTCTTAAAATATTGGGTTTTAACAAAATTGTTATTGAATGTTATCAAAACATGTACCTTACTTTGTGAAAACTGAAAACATGTTCAAATGTAAACTATGAATAAAAGCTATTTGTTAAAAATTAATTATGATTATTTGCAATAATATATGATTTTTATGGTGAACTAAAGTTTAAAGTAAACTACCACAATAAGTTACGTGAATAACCAGCCCCTGCCTTAACTCTCTCTAATCAAGATAACAGTAATGAAAACTTAATTCCAAGCAAAATTGTTCACTCTTTTTCTATATCACTGGAAAGAATTACTAGATAATTTATTCATTGAGAAATTGTTGAAAAAGAAAATGTTTATCATATTTTGTAACATTAGTTTTTCATTGGGTATGTAAATCTTGGAAACCTTTCAAATGCTATTGGTAATAACTACTGTTTAAGGTAAAAGTAATTGGATTTGTAACTGATATTACTAATTTATGGATCATTGAATTGAATTATCCATTCAAAAGAAAGATATCACTGATAAATAATCTCTGACTCTTACCTCAAGTCAAACAATGTTATATTCCCTTCCCTCCTTTTGCTATATTCAAAGCAAAGTAAAATTGAAGTCCCAGCAATTTGAATGTATAAAGCAAGCCAATATATTCCACTGTTTACTTAAGAAACTGTAACCACTCCAAGTGTTTTTTCAATGAAAGTTAGTTTGAATCTCTTGTACATTAATTTAGTTGTAGAATTTCTGAACATCAATTGGAATAATTAATTATAAACACAAAGAAACAAATAATACCCCAAAATTATAATACGGGGGTCAATGTTTTATTTTATTCATACTAGAAATGGATCTGATTTTGGGTTAGAAGACATTTCACTAAATCTAATATATATATATATATATA
>NW_025399781.1:0-2582 GCF_016433145.1 Gracilinanus agilis
GCTGGCTGCGGCCCCCCTGGGAATCCCAAGAGTCTCCAGAACTTCTTCCCAGCCTAGGGAAGAAGGGAGAAACATCTTTCAGCAGCTACTCCATGTCCCATGTGCCAGTCAGCTCTTCTTTCCCTTGCTTTTTTTGGAAACCCTCCCCTTCTGTCTTAGAATCAAGACTGTGGAGCAGTTCCAAGGCAGAAGAGTGGTAAGGGTTAAGTGATGGGGGTTATAACTTACTTGCCTGGGAAGTGGCTGAAGCCTTATTTAGACCCAGAACCTCCTGTTTTCTGGTCTGGCTGCCCATAAACCCAATCCTTTCTTAAGGGTCCTCCCTGAAGGAGACACTCAAAGGGCTAATTGAGAAACATTGTGGGACCTAGCAGGGCCCAGAGCCTTGATCTTTTATAACATGACATTCTCAAGGGTTGTTTCCAACCCAATTGTTGAGGACTTCCCCTTCCTTCCTGGAGGACCCCACCCTAAAGCTCTTCCCCTTTTGGACCCTCAGATTTCCTCTTTGAAACAAAGGTATATGGCCTTGGAGCTCCCTTTTCACTGGGAGAATTTAACCCTCTGATTTGAAACTCAAGGTGAAAGGATTCTTCCTGATGGACAAGGTGTAGGGGTTAGTGAGGGTTTCCTAGATGAGGTGACATTGGACCTGGGCGTCCATGGAGGATTTGGTGAGGCAGAGACGGAGTGGGGGGACAATGTGAGCAAAGGTACCTCCAGTGTGTTCCAGGCAAGCCTGTGCTGAATGAGGGTGACAACGAGGATACGAGATTTTCTCTGTGGTCAGAGATGGCAGGGTGAGGGGATTGGATTCAATTCACTAACTTAACCAGTATCCTCTTTGGAAAGTACAGTACCAAGCGGGGCAAGCTTCACCTGGCTGAGAGTGAGGTTTGTTTGGGCCGCATTGTCACAGCAACAGGGGAATATTTGGTAACAAAGCCACTGAACTAACAGAAGCTGATCTTAATTCCAACCATCCTGAAGCTCTGGGCAGACCAGAGCCAACCAAGAGAGAACTGGGAGCCAGAGGAAGACCATAATTGGACTTTGCCTTGGAGGAGCTCTGACTACTACAAAATTACTGTCCTGTTGAGTTTCCTCCTTAGCACTCATCCAAAAGGTAGGGGGAAGGAGCAAGAGGTGAGGCCTGCTGGGGAAATGGGCCCACTTAGCCTCCACTCAGCTTTTTGTCACTTCTAAATAAAAAGACTACCCCAAGCTCCTGTGATGTGGGTAGAGGTGGCAGCCAGTTACTCGACCAAGGTCACACAGAGTGTCAAGTTATCAAATCCAGGAAAACCTGGATACTGTAAAATTTAAATTAATATCCAATAACTCCAAGTATTATATTTTATAAGATTTATTAATAATAACTCAAAGCAGAAGAAAGAAAAGACAAAAGTCAGAACTTGAGTAAAGCTAGCTTTCCCGAGCATGCTTAGGGGAAAAGAGAAAGGGCTGGGGTCACACAAAACTTTATCTCCAAAACCTAAGGACGTAACGTGAGTACGAAAGTTGGATGCTGGAAGAGAGTCCTATGGTTCAAAATTCTAATTACACAATATTCACTTAAAATGCCAGACTACACAAAAGAAACCCAAATACACTTAAGTTATAAATTTCTCCCCAAAGATCAGTTGCATGTTTCTGTGATCCAAGTCGCATGGAACTTCAGCTACCAATGGATCCCCCTCTTCCCAAACCTCAGATTCTCCATCCATAAAGAGAGGGGGTTAGAGCTCTGATGGCCCCTTCCAGATCAGAAGTTTCATACTCCCAGGTTGTTAGACAGAATTCAGCAATCATCTTCTCTTTTTAGCTCAACAGAGAAACCTTAACCCAAGTAGAAAGGAAAGTGAGCAAGAGCTAGTCTACCTGATGTTGTTCATTCCTTGTTACTTGCATTTGTCACCCACTGCCTTTATATCCCCACCAAACCATCCAAGGAAAAGATGAGAGAAGTGGCCAGAACCAAGTCATTAGAATCTGGCCCACTAAATGAGAGATTATCTGTCTGTTGTCAAATTACTGGATGTGAGAGCCAGGTTTGGGGATTAAACCCATCCTTATAACCAAAGTGAGAGAGAAAAATTATAAGGAGGCCCCCTCAAGGTAAGAGAGAATGAGAGATAGAGAGATAAAGAGAGAGGGAGACATTAGAGACACGGAGATCAAGAATTAAAGAGACATAGAGATACATAAAAAGAGAAATATTAAGAAACAGAAAAATATAGAAAGATATAGGAAATGAAAAATATAGAGACAGGGACTGGGAGAGAGAGTAAGGGAGATACAGAGACAAAGAGACTAAGAGATGTAGAGATAGTAACAGAGAAAGGAGGAGGAGGAGTGCAAGATGGAAAACTTGAGTGTAAGTTATTCGAAGTTGCCAGCATTCTGGGCACTTGGCAATTGTCAAGAAGTTTATTTTTGGTACCTTGGTACAGGGAGGAAGACAAGAAGCAGGAAAGAAGGAAAGGAAAAAAAGAATGAAGGAGTGCAAAGAAAGAAAGAGGGAAGAAATGGAAGTAGAGAGAGGAAGAGAAAGGGAAGGAAAGAGAGGGGGGAGGGAGGCA
>NW_025399782.1:0-2214 GCF_016433145.1 Gracilinanus agilis
CTCTCTCTCTCTCTCTCTCTCTCTCTCTCTCTCTCTCTCTCTGTCTCTCTCTCTGTCTCTCTCTCTGTCTCTCTCTCTCAGTCTTTGCCTGGATCAACTCTAGGACCTGTTGGCTCTTTTGAAAATTAACAAAAAGATTCTCTCTGTGTCTCTGTCTCCTCTCTCTGTAGCTCTCTTATAACATCATCAGCCATATAGTGCAGGGGTTGGTCCAGGGAGGCCAGATTCCAGGCTGGCCCATCTCTGCTTTTCTAAGCCACCAATAGCCAGCCTTGGATTGGGCCAGAGGCTGGTACCCTCATTAGGGCTAATGACAGCAGCTGCTGTCGTCTGCCCGCTGACTCCCTGATTGTGGTACCAGATGGCATGTGGGTGAACTCTCCATTACTTAATCTTTAAACCGACTTCAGCCCAGATTTGATTTGTTTTTACTTTAATTCTAAAAATTCGCCCTTCTTTGGTACATTTGCAATTCATTTTCATTTGCCTCCGAAATGTGAATTGCCCAGGCTGTAGGAGGAGTCTAGCTTCATCCTGGTGGCAGCCACTTTATTTCCCACTAGTCCCTGGCTCATTCAAGCAATATTTATTGTTTTAAAGTTATTCGGAGGGGAGCCACGTTCGCATAAACACAAGTTTACTAACAGAGGAGCTCTCACTGCAGCAATGCATTTCCATGCTAGAGGAGTTTCTGGTGAACATCAGAGAGCAAAACTCTCTGCGGTTTCCCAGGATGAGAATCTATACTTCGGAGACTGGCAGGACACACATGAAAAAGAAGACCAGAAATGAGCAAGCTAGCAGTGCAGTGACATATGCGAGTCCCCTGATGGAGACAGAAGCCAAGAAATGAAATGGGAGGGACCTGATCGTTCCAAAAGGGAAGGACAAAGGGAATTCTCCATCCTCCATTTCGGTATCTCTGGTCTTAATTCTCTTTGAACGAATCTGCACGTTTCTGATTTCGGAACTATGGGGTCAGTTTGAATACACGTCCACGCACAAACACATAGATCTGGGCCATTTAGAAGAATATTGCGTTTTTGTGGACGGCATTAAAACCTCTAGTCGATTTAATCAATTTTCTGCATGCTCTGTCTCTAAATGTCAACCAACTCAATTAGATTCCATTTCTTACTGACCTGGAGATTTGATTGCATGTTTCAACATCATGTAAACACGACTTTAGATGGCATTAATCCCTAATAGACCCTCTCATATGTACTGTAAGCCACGAAAACTCTAATATGGCGTCGTACATAGATATATCCATACATGCCGATGGCTGGTGTTTTTCCTAATGAGACTGATCAGTTGCTCTACAGAAGTGACCAGTCGAGGCAGTTGGAAAGCTTGCACCAATGTACAGATCAAAAGATATCCTTAGCCTTTTATTTTTTTTTAAACCCTTAACTTCTGTGTATTGGCTCCTAGGTGGAAGAGTGGTAAGGGTGGGCAATGGGGGTCAAGTGACTTGCCCAGGGTCACACAGCTGGGAAGTGTCTGAAGCCAGATTTGAACCCAGGACCTCCCGTCTCTAGGCCTGACTCTCAATCCACTGAGCTACCCAGCTGCCCCCTATCCTTAGCCTTTTAAAGGCTGCCAATCCATTGAAACAAACCACTTTCTGTCCCCAAACCAGGAAAACCTTCAGGTTTCTCTTTGGGCCTAGTAACCAAATAACCATTAGCGAAACCATCCATCCGAAGGAAAGAGACAATGAATGTGATTAATGCCTCCACACGACATTGTTGTTCACACCAATGGAGCATTAACAGCTGCAGCCATGGTCGACTTGCATTCCAATGACCTGGACAGTAAGAAGTGAAAGCCAAGTACGACATGCCAATTTTCCAAGTTCTTCCATGAATTAGTTTTACAGTTTAAGCCCTACAGATGGTAAAATATTTACCTTCTAGCCAAAAGGGAAAAGTGAATAGACAAACACAGAGGTTAGGTTGGTGTTTTTTTTTCCTTTTGAAAGCATTAAGTAAAATTTCCTACCTAATTACGGTGTGTGTGCAAACGATGAATTCAGGCTTGGAATTCCACTGGTGATAAGTGATATAATACTGAGTTTGCAACCAAATCCACTGCTGGCCTTTGGTCAGGAACCGATAGTAACAGGACTTTCCTTTTCCAAACTGCATCACTTGATTTGGGGGAAAAAGAGAGAGAGAGAGAGAGAGAGAGAGAGAGAGAGAGAGAGAGAGA
>NW_025399783.1:0-4781 GCF_016433145.1 Gracilinanus agilis
AGTGGAGAGGAAGAGGGCGCTCTCAGGGAAACCTGGAGAGCAGGAGGGAGGCAGGCGAGAAGGAAAACATATGTGGAGGGTATTCCAGGTTGCCAGCATTGTGGGCACTAGGTGATTGTCTACAAGTTTCCGTTTTTGAGCCTTGGTTTCTCCAGAAGGATGACGTATGCTGGCTCTCTGGGTCCTGCAGAGACCCCTGCCTTGTTCCCCCACACCCACCCTGCCACTGGATTGGGCATTGGATTTGTCCACTTTGCTGAAGACTGATGTGGCCAGCATCTAATCAGAATCTTTGTTTCGCGTTGCTTGTAAGGCAGTACCTGTTCATTCTATTTCTTTGGTCAGAGGAAAAAGGAGTCCGTTTGTTCCAACTTCTGAGGTAAATATTTCTGCTCATTAAAAAAATTACTTTATATTTTTCACTAACCATCGTTTGTAAGACAATCTCTGAGCTCCATTGCCTCTTTTGCTTCTTTTCCTCAGCCTTACGTACTTGATTTTGAAAATCTTTTTTTTTTTTTAAACATGAATTTTTTTGACTTTTCACCTCTTTTTTTCACTGATACCTCATGTAAATTATGCTTGAAAACCGGTTTGCGTTATGGAAAATTTCTGTGGATGGATTTGTTTTTGCTGCAGTAAGGAAAATCATTGGTGAAGGTGATCATAGTCAGCGTGGGAAAGAGGGGCAATGTTGTTTAAAGCAATCTTAGTATTAAAGGGGCTCTTTTCAGCATTTCCCATATCCAGGGAGACACAGGTGATTTCTTTCCTTTTGCAGATCATTTAGGTTTGATTGGTTTTCCCCTCTAACAGTGTAAATAGAGTAGAGGGTTCCTCATTAAGCTGGGAAAGAGAAAAATAGAGTGGGGAGAAAATAAGAGATAGAGAAGGGAATGAAAGTGTAAGAAAAAAAGGGAAAGGAATGGAGGAAGGAAATAAGAAAGAGACAGAGGGAGAAAAGGAAGAAAGAATGAAGGGGAGTGTAAAGAGAGGAGAGAGAGAGGGGGGAAGGAAAGGAAAGGTGTAGAGAGAAGAAATCAGAGAGGGAGTCAGAGAAAGATACAGACAGACTTAGGTGGAAAGAAAGAGAAAAAGAGGGAGGGAGAGCCAGAAACACCCAGAGATAGAAAAGAGAGAAATGAGGGTAGAATGAAGCAGAGAGCCTCAGTGAGTGGAAACAGACAGAGATGGAGGGAGAGAAAGAGAAATGGAGAGAGGTTTTTTTTCCGGGTTAAGATAGTGGCAGAGTAAAAAGTAGCTCTTAACTTCTGACCAAAATATACAAGACTCCTCAAGGGAACATAAAAACAAGTCCAGACAAACAGAGGAACCCCACAACAGGTTGCAGCGTGGAAGGTACGTGAAATCAGGACATTTCCATGCTAAAAAGGGGTGAAAGAGCTCTCACCAAATCGCGGGCTCAGCAACCACCCACGCCACCCACTCCACACACACTAACTATAGAGCCGAAGCCAGCTAAAAAGAAATAGAGCAAGGTTGGGGCACCCATCAAGTCATTGGCAGCTCCAGGGCCTGTTCCTGAGAGCAGCAAGATTTAGGTCCCCAAAAAGCTAAAGAAGGAGCACGAACTCTGAGTGCAGACACGGAGCGCAGACGCAGGCAGAGGCATGGGTGGAAGCAGACGCAGACAGGAGGTAAGGCTCTGAAACCCTGAGTAGGGAACCAGTGCAGACGGGTATACACTTGTGGAAGCAGTGCTCTGAGACTTGTAACGAAACCTCCAGCAGAGGAGCAAGCAAGAGGGTCCACCGGGGGGCTTGACCTGAGAAAAAACCAGACCTCAGACCTCAGGAGCAAAAAGACCACAGACAGTTGCTGAGCACGAGGATAAAGCTGAGAAGCTACTGGGCTAATAATGGCTACCCAGACTCAGGAAGTTCAGAAGAAAAAGATTAACAACAAGAAAAAGAAGTCTTTAACACTCAACAACTTTTACACAGAGAAAATCCAGACAACCAAGCAAATAGAGGAGGAGAACTAACAACCATCCAGACCCTCCTCAAATGAGGAAAATGGGACATGAGCTATGGAAGAGTTCAAAACTGAGATTTTGAGGAAGATGGAAGAGATCTGGCAAGAAAATAACAGTTAAAAAGGTAGAATCTTGCAATTAGAAACTGAGGATCAGTAATCAAATGAACTGATAGGCAAACTAAATACGAGGAATGACCAGATTGAAAAGGAAAACCAAAAGATAATAGCCAAAAACCAGTCCCTAAAGGCTAGAATTGAGCAATTAGAAGCTAAGGATCTCTCAAGAAAACAAGAACAAATAAAACAAACTCAAAAGACAAAAAATAGAAGGAAACATGAAATATCACAATGAGAAAGTGAAAGACCAAGAAAACCAGTCTAGAAGAGACAATATGAGAATCATTGGTCTTCCAGAAAAACCAGAAATTAATAGATAACTGGATTCCATACTGAAAGAAATTATTCAGCAAAATTGCCCTGAAGTTCTACAACAAGAGGGCAATATAGACATGGAAAGGATCCATAAAACACCTGCGACATTCAATCCAGATAAGAAAACGCACAGGAATATAACTGCCAAATTCAAGAGCTTCCAAGTAAAAGAAAAAAATCTTACAAGAAGCAAGAAAGAGACAATTCAAATATGAAGGAGCACCAATCAGGATCAAACACATTCTGGCAGCCTCCATGCTAAAAGACTGCAAGGTTTGGAATACGATATTCAGAAAGCCAAGAGAGCTGGGCCTGCAACCACGGATCAACTACCCATCAAAATTGACTATATATTTCCAGTGGAATGTATGGGCATTAAACAAAATTGAAGATTTCCAAGTATTTGCACAGAAAAGACCAGGGCTAAACGGAAATTTTGATATCCAACCACAAAAATCAAGAGAAACATGAAAAGGTAAATAAGAAACAGAGGGGAAAGGAAGAAAACTCATAATTTTTAAATTTGCTTTTTTAAGGGCCTCAGTAAGATCAAATTATCTGTATTCCCATGTAGAGAAATACTATGTATAATTCTCTGTAGTGAACGCTATTCAATATTATAGTATTCACTATTATAGTAATCAGAAGAATAATTCACAGGGAGAGGGTAGAACACTAAATACTCTAAGATGTCATGGGGGATGGGAAATAGGGGGTGAATAGTAGGGGACACCAAGAGAAACTTGAGTGAATAAGAAAAATAGGATATTCTATTGCACACAATGAGGCCATGAGACGGAGAGGGGACAAATACTATTATAAGAAGGAGAGGAAGACCAAATTAAGAGGTAATAATCAAACCTTACTCTCAGTGTAATCAACCCGGAGAGGGAAGAGTAGCTATACTATCCATTTGGACATAAAACTCTTATCTAACCCTTCTGAGAAAGTCAGAAGGAAGAACAGGGGATTTGGGAGGTCAAAAAGGCAGGGGAGAAGAAGGGGGAGGGAATTCATTAGGCCTTTAAAAAGAAAAAGAGGGGAAAAATAAGGGAGGGGGTAGAAAGGGAAGTTAATCAAGGGAGGGGATAAGGGATAGAGTCTTAATAGCAATCCACTGGTTTAAAAGGAAATAGTATAAGAAAAAGGGGTAGGTATAGGGGAGGATACGAAAATGTCAGCAAATGTACAACTGATGATTATAACTCTGAATGTGAATGGGATGAACTCGTTCATAAAACGGAAGCAAATAGCAGAGTGGATTAGAAACCAAAACCCTACCATATGTTGCCTACAGGAAACACATATGAGACAGGTGGACAAACACAAGTTTAAGGTTCAGGACTTGAGCAAAATCTTTTGGGTGTCAAATGAGAAAAAGAAGGCAGGAGTGGCTATTATGATTTCTGACAAAGTAAAAATAGATAGGATGAAAAAAGACAGGGAAGGTCATTACATCCTGATTAAATGCAGTATGAACAATGAGGAAATAACACTGCTCAATATGTATGCACCAAGTGGCATAGCATCCAAATTCATAAAGGAGAAACTGGCAGAGCTCAAGAAAGAAATAGATGGTAAAAACATACTAGTGGGAGATCTAAATATTCCTCTTTCAGATCTAGATAAATCAAACCGAAAAATAAATAAGAAAGAGGTAAGAGAGGTGAGTGAAGTCCTAGAAAAATTAGATTTACTTTATATATGGAGAAAAATAAATAGGGACAAAAAGGAATACACCTTCTTTTCAGGTGCACATGGCACATTCACAAAGATTGACAATGTTATAGGGCATAGAATCATTGTAAACAAATGCAAAAGAGCAGAAATAATAAATGTAAACTTCTTAGATCATAATGCAATAAAAATAATAATTAGTAAGGGCACCTGGACAGGAAAATCAAAAACTAATTGAAAATTAAATAATATGATTCTCCAAAACGAATTAGTCAAAGAAGAAATAATAGAAACAATCAACAAATTTCATTGAAGAGAATGACAATGATGAGACATCCTACCAAACTCTGTGGGATACAACCAAGGCAGTACTCAGGGGGAAATTTATATCCTTGAGTGCATATATTAACAAATTAAGGAGGGTAGAGATTAATGAATTGGGAATACAACTGAAAAAATTTGAAAGTGAGCAATTTAAAATCCCCAGATGAAAACTAAACTAGAAATACTAAAAATCAAGGGAGAAATTAATAAAATCAAAATTAAAAGAACTATTGAATTAATAAATAAGACTAGATGCTGGTATTTTGAAAAAACAGATATAATAGACAAAGTACTGGTCAATCAAATAAAAAAAGGAAAGAAGAAAACCAAATTGACAGTATCAAAGATGA
>NW_025399784.1:0-11094 GCF_016433145.1 Gracilinanus agilis
CTCTGGTAAATTTCCCTCCCGGGGGTGGGGGGTGGGGGGGGAGGGGCTGAGACCCTTCCTTTCTTTCCCTTCCTCTACATTCCTCTCTCCTTTCTCCCATCCATCCTATCCTCCTACCTTCCTCCCTTCACTTCACCACACACATTTCTTCCCAAGCACATATCTGCTGAACCAATTATAAAGTTCTGTCCCTTTACAGGGCAGTTAAATGGCATAGTGGATAGATTGGAGAGCCTGGAGTCAGGAAGACTTCAAATCCAGCCTCAGATATTAGTTATATGACCCTGGGCAAGTCACTTAACCCTGTATGCCTCAGTTGGAGAAGGAAATGGCAAACCACTCCAGTATCTTTGCTAAGAAAATCCCAAATGGGGTCACAAAGAGCCAAACATGACTGAACCCACACAACAATTGTCTCTTTAAGATCCCTTTCCTATTGAGCAGTTTAGTGTTTAAAAGAGTATAAAATGCTTTTCTATAAAGGAAAAAAAACTAAATCATTTGCAAAACATGTGAGATACATAAATGTTTTATGCCTAAAAAGAGTTGAAAAAGAATTTTAATGAAAATGATTAAAATATGCATTTAAGGAAACCTATTTTTATCATGGTTTTATATGGGATTGGAGCAGTTTGAGACAGCAAGTAAATTATTGTGGAACTAGAAAGACTGAAGGAATGTGACTATAACAATCTTTGTCTAGGAATCTACCCCTATGGCTAGTAAGGTAGAGAGTAAATAGGCATTCACCCTCCCAGGTGAGAGGTGTGAGTAGTCACTATTTAGCTTATGCCTAAATAATTGGAAAATATATTTCATATTAGGGGACGTCTGAGACATTCCCTTTGTCATTCTGGTAGCTTTTATCTTTAAAAAAAAAGAGGCATCTATAGGTAAAGAGGCACCTACATGCCTTCTCCCTTTAGTGCCCTTCTTGAAAATGTATCTGATCCATCATGTGGCCATCATGTGAAGAGGAGTGCTATGACCCACTCAGACTTTGCTTAAGAGTCATCTACTCTTGAAAGGACAAGTATGATCTGGCAGATATGTTATTAGAAGTGCCTTAAGAAACCCCACAAACATTGGCTAAGACACCCATTAGAATGCCAAATTGTCTTAACTCTTTAAGTAGTCTGTACCTGCCTTTTGGATTCAGGTTTTACATGACTGGAATAATGTGTTACATAAGAAAGTTTATAATATTTCATATGGAACTATTTTGTCATGAATCTGAAAACACAGTATCAGAATCCAGGGGAGGAATTATTTTCTTAGGCAACAATTGACAGAAATTTGAGTAAAGAACGAATGAGTAGTGTTTGGAATACTCTACTTAAAGAGAGTATAAGATGTAGAAATGTCTTTTTTTAAGAGAGGTGAATTATTAAATTAAGGGTCATAAGTACACGGTCTTTGAGGAAATTTCTAGTTCAATACAAACATGTAAATGTATAAAATAATATAATCAATTTCCAAGTTCTTCATAATTTTCCCCCTCCCCATGACCACCTTTCTAGTCTTCTTACATCTTATTCCCAGCCATCGTCTCTTCAGTTAAAAAGATACTAGCCTCCTGACTATTCCTCAAATACCTTTGACTTTTTCTCTGGCTTTCCCCCATGCCTGGAAACTTGTCCCTCCACATCTCTGCCTCCCTGCCTTCCTTGACTTCTTTTAAATCCCAACTAAAATCCCATGTGGTACAGGCAACCTTTCTCAACCCCTCTTAATCTTAGTGCCTATCTTTTAAAATTTATTTCTGATTTTTTATAGTTTGCTTGTTGTGTTCTCCCATTAGATTGTAAGCTCCTTGAAGGCAGAGACTATCTTTAACCTCTTTTTGTATCGTCAGAACTTAGCACCCTTCCTGGCACACAGTAGGCACCCTTCTATCACATGAGAACATTCTTTTTTATCACAATTCTTAGACACTACGACATTTCTTCAGAGTGGAATTAGGTTACAAATCGTAAGTCTTCCCAGACCTGGTTGGATTTATTTGCCGTGATGTTATGTAACTGCCACTTCTAAATCCACAAACCCAAAGATGAAGAAGGAGTGGAGCAATGGAAGAGAAGAAAGAATAAAGATGTGTATGGACCACTTCCTTGGAGGAGAGAAAAAGAGTGGCCAAGAGAGTGGCATGACTTCCTCTTGTCAAGGACCTAGAAGAGGGAAAGAGAACCTGAGGAGATCTGACCTGCCTACACAGTTCAAAAGCAAGAAGAAAATCTGTACCTGGACTATAATTCTATCTCTGGGAGAATCTAAGCAACAACTGCTCTGGAGTTAATACTTCACCTGGCGAAAGAGAGTAAATCTTTCATCTTCCAATCTTTTATGGCTCTACAAACCTTGTCACTGCTTACTTACTATCTAGTGCTGAGGTTCCTAGTCAAAAAAAGTTTTTTCCCCATTTCCTGCTTTTTATAACACAATAGCATCCCATGTATTCCTCCATCTTCCCGTCCCTGAGTGCCATTCCATATGACAAATAGTATTTTTAGAGAGGGGGAAAATGTGTCAGCACATCTGATTGGTACATTGGGAAAAACCTAAAAACTTATGCAATGAGTAACTCCTGTGGACCTTATATCTCTACCCACTGGTGTAATCAATATAAAATGTCATATCATAAATGGATTAGAAAGAAGGAAAGGCAAAATCCTTCACAATTATAGATTCATGAAGAAGTTTTGTTCCTTGATGCACCAGTTTTAAAGAACTAGATTATTTAGTTTCTGATTAATTTATAATTTGCTTCTCCATAAATATTGAGTATCATTTTTATTGCATTATGATCTGAAAAAGTTGTGTTTATTATTTCTGCTTTTCTGTATTTGATTGTGAAGTTTTATGCCCTAGTAATTGGTCAGTCTTTGTATATGTACCATATGCTGCTGAAAAGATGTATTCCTTTTTATCCCTTTTCAGTTTTCTCCAAATATCTATTAAATCTAAATTTTCTATCATTTCATTCACTTCCCTTACTTCTTTCTTATTTATTTTTGGTTCGATTTATCTAGATCTGATAGAGGAAGGTTGAGATCCCCCACTAATATAGTTTTACTATCTATTTCCTCCTTAAACTCATTTAGTTTCTCCTTTAAATTGAAGAAGTTTTGATGTCATAAGATAGAGATGATAATGGAACATGAAAGACATTTTTATTATATAAAATGGTAACATTCTAGCATAAGCAATGGTAATATCAGTTCAATTAGATTGAGAAGGAAATAAGCAAACTAAGGAAAATATTTGCATGAAATTTCTCAAATATCAAGATACTGGGCATTGATAAACATATATGTATGTACTTATATATTAGAACAAGAGCCATTTTCCAATTGATAAAGGGTCAAATGATATGAAGAGGCAATTTTCAAAAGAAAAAAGAAAAGCAATCAGTTATCATATGTAAAAATGCGACAGATTACGGAAGGAAATTCTGATTTAAAACTCTGAGAAACTATCTCACTTTCATTAAATTGGTAAAGATCAAAAATCTGTATGCCCAGGAAAGCAGACACTATTGATGGAACTGTGAACTGCTCTATTTTGAAAAGATATTTGAAAACAACCCTCACTGTATATTCTTTGATCCACCAATGCTAATATATCTACTCTCTTTACCTACATATTTGTCTCTCTATATCTTGTGATATCATTCCCTCCTAAAGTTTTCAAAAAGGCTGGTGTTCTGTTTTCAAAAAATAAGTAATAGAGGAAAAGATTTTTGCCCTCTCTTGTGAACTGAGCTGTATTTTGGAAAACTCCATAAAAGATGGAATGTGATGGCATCCTTGGAAAGGTCATCCACAACAGATGCTTCTACCTTCTCTCTTCTCTTCTTAACTCCTTACAATCTGGCTTCTAACCTTATCGTAATACAAAAATTGCTCTCTCCAAAGTTACTAAGGAACTCTTAGTTGCCAAATGCAATGGCTTTTTCTTAATTTTCATTTTCCTCAATCTCTTTACAGCTTTTGATACTGTTGATTACTCTCTACTCGGTTTTTTGGGACACCACTCTTGCCTGATTTTTGTCTGTCTTATATTATCATTCCCTCTCAATCCTCTTAACTGGATCCTCTTTTAGATCACACCATCTACTGTAAATGTCCCTCTGTCCTGGATCCTCTTCTCTTTTCCTTCTCTACTGTTTCACTTGATTTCATTAGCTCTTACAAATTTAATTAATATTTCTGTGCTGACAATTCTCAAATCTCCCTGTGCTGCCACAACTTCTCTTTGCACCTCCAATCTTGCATCTTCAACTGCCTTTTAGACATCTCATTCTTGATTCCACTAGACAGCTTACCTTAACATGCAGTAAGGTAATCTTCCAGACCTTTGTGTTCACAACCTAGGAGCCATCCTGGACTCCTTACTAACTTTCAACTCCCATATCCAATTTGTTGCCAAGACATATTGACTTCACCTTTACAACATCTCTCTAATGTGCCCCCTTCTGTCCTCTGACTCTGCTACCACTCTAGTGCAGGTCCTTATCATCTCATGCCTTGATTATTGTCAATAGCCTGTGATGGGTCTGCCTGCCTCAAGTCTTTCTCCATTCCAAACCATCTTCCATCAGCCACTAAAGTGATTTTCCTAAAGCACATATCCAATAGTGCCATCTTTCCCCTTTAGTGAGTAAACATCATTGGCTCCCTATCACCTTCAGGAACAAATGCAAAATTCTCCATTTGACATTCAAAACCCTTCATAACCAAGCTTCCTTCTACCTTTCTAGTCTTCTTACACCTTGCTCCATGACACATAGTCTGGATTCAGTGATACTGGCTGCAATGTTTTTCCAGAAACAAGACACTCTCTTGTAGTTCTAGGCATTTTCTCTGGAATGGTCTCCCTCCCCTTCTCCACCTACTGTCTTCCCTGGGTTTCTTGAAATCCCAACAAAAATACCATCTTCTACAGGAAACCTTTCCCAAACTCTCTTAATTCTAGGGCTTTCTCTCTCTTGATTATTTCCTATTCATTCTATATGTAGCTTCATTGTACATATTTGTTTGCTTGTTATCTCTCCCATTAGATTGTAAGCTCCTTGAGGACAGGCCCTATATTTGTCTCTTTTTTTGTAACCCCAGCACATAATACCAGCCTGGCACAAAGAAGGCACTTAATTAATGTTGGTGAATTAATTGGTTGAGAACACAAGCCATTCCTTCCTTCTCATTCTTACTCCTGCTCATGGTTTCCTCCACATGAGACTCCCTTCATTCCTGTGCTAGTAGTGCCCTTTTTCTATAAATCAAGAGCAAAGGGCCAACCTGTCCATTCATGCAGAGAACAAGATTCCCATGAACAAGAGCTAAAATGGGATTCAACTTTTCCAATTTTTTATTTAATATTTTGGGAACACATAAAAGTTTAGAAGATGCTGGAGGGGCAGCTAGGTGGCTCAGTAGATGGAACCAGTCCTAGACACAGGAAGTCCTGGGTTCAAATCTGACATCAGATACTTCCTGAGCAAGTCACTTCACACCAGTTGCCTAGCCCTTAGCCACAATTCTTAGATTGATTCTAAGACAGAAGGTGAGAGTTGGTTTTTTTTAAAGATTAATTAAAATTTAAAAAGAAGATGCTGGAGCACGAAAGGTCCTGGCTTCCAAAGGCCCCCATTCCAAAGTCTGTCTCTTTAGGAGGTAAAATGGGATAACTTTTTCTCCAGCTTATTTTGCAGTCACATTCCCTGTTTCCTTTTAAGTTTGAACTTTTCACCAAAACTCACCTCTGGATATACTCACAGAAGAAGAGTAAATTAAAAAGAAAGAGAGTTAAACCTAATAGCTCCAACTTTCTGCTGACCCTGAATAGCAGGATCAAGTTTGTTTAATTTATCATTTAATTTATGAATCATTCCTCTCATAGTGCAGAGGAAAATCTTCAGCACTTTAATAGAAAAGTGTTGATAGATTGTAGAGGCTGAGAAAATTCCTCACCTGGTGGCAGAACTTGTTAAAAGTCTTTTCAGAAACCCAAAGAGCCCAATTTTTGGGACAAAAATCCACTATTTGACAAAAACTGTTGGGAAATTTGGAAAACAATATGGGAGAGATTAGGTTTAGATCAACATCTCACACCCTACATCAAGATAAATTCAGAATGGGTGAATGACTTGAATATAAAGAGGGAAACTATAAATAAGTTAAGTGAACACAGAATAGTATACTGGTCATATCTCTGGGAAAGGAAAGATTTTAAAACTAAGCAAGAGTTAGAGAAAATTACAAAATGTAAAATAAATTATTTTGATTATATAAAACTAAAAAGCTTTTGTACAAACAAAAACAATGTAGCCAAGATCAGAAGGTAAACAACAAATTGGGAACAAATCTTTATAACAAAAAACTCTGACAAGGGTCTAATTACTCAAATATAAAAGGAGTTAAATCAATTGTATAAAAAATCAAACCATTCCCCAATTGATAAATGGGCAAGAGAAATGAATAGGCAATTTTCAGATAAAGAAATCAAAAATATCAATAAGCACATGAGAAAGTGTTCTAAATCTCTAATAATTAGAGAAATGCAAATCAAAACAACTCAGAGGTATCACCTCACACCTAGCAGAATGGCTAAAATGAAAGAAGGGAAGAGTAATGAATGCTGGAGGGGATGTGGCAAAATTGGGACATTAATGCATTGCTGGTGGAGCTGTGAACTGATCCAGCCATTCTGGCTGGCAATTTGGAACTATGTTCAAAGGGCTATAAAAGAATGCCTGCCCTTTGATCCAGCCATACCATTGTTGGGATTGTACCCCCAAAGAGTTCATAGATAAACAGACTTGTACGAAAATATTTATAGCTGTGCTTTTTGTGGTGGCAAAAAACTGGAAAATGAGGGCATGCCTTTCAATTGGGGAATGGCTGAACAAACTGTGGTATATGCTGGTGATGGAATACTATTGTGCTCAAAGGAATAATAAACTGGAGGAATTCCATATCAATTGGAAAGACCTCCAGGAATTGATGCAGAGTGAAAGGAGCAGATCCAGGAGAACATTGTACACAGAGACTGATATACTGTGGTAAAATAGAATGTAATGGACTTCTGTACTAGCAGCAATGCAATGACCCAGGACTATTCTGAGGGATGCTCAGAATATGGTAAAGAACGCTACCCACATTCAGAGGAAGGACTGCAGGAGAGGAAACCCAGAAGAAAATCAACTGCTTGAATACATGGGTTGATGAGGACATGATTGGGGATCGAAAGTACCACATTAATGCAACTATCAACAATTTGGAAATAGGTCTTGATTAATGACACATGTTAAAACCAGTGGAAATGCATATCGGCCATGGGAGGGGGGGAGGTCGGAGGGTGAAGGGGAAAGTAAGAGCATAATCATGTAACCATGTTAACTTTTCTAAAATATAAATATTAATAAATGTTTAAAAAAAAGTCTTTTCAGACTTCTCTAAGGTGTTCCTCAGATGACATCTAGACACTATGCCTGGATAAGACCTTGTTTGCTAAGTCCTGTTGAAATTGTGATTTGCTAGAATAGAGTTCAGAACCCAAGATTCACTCTACTCCAGTGCCAAAGTATAGGCAAGATGACTATTTATTAGGTGCTAAATAACCTTCCATCTCTTTTAGGGGCTCTAAACCTGATAGCCATTAACTTGCTTTTTTCAAGATTTGGATAACTATTTTGAGATAATCAGTTTCCTTTGCAATGTTACATGTTTTATTTAATGTGTTTAAAGACTTCTGCTTTGAAGGGAACAACGTTGTTATTGTTTAGTCATTTCAGTCAAGTCTTACTTTTCTTGACCCCTGATGATGTTATTTTAGTTAATTCCATTACCTAGTCACCCTCAAGTTAAAATAAAGAACTCAAAAGACTCAATTAGCTGAACTGACTATAAATCAATTTCACCTAGTTCCTAGGATTAGCTAAGACAATAAAATCTTAAATCCCTCTTCCAAATATCTTAGTCTCTCCTATTATATCTAGGCTACTCCCATGTATTCTAGCCTCTGACTATATTCTCTGCTCTCAGCATTTGTGAATTTATGTAACCGGTGTGTTGACCTCTCTTTCCTCTACTCTAAATGTAGAAAAGGACCCCAAGTTCTGTAGTTCAGCAGAAATTTCCAGGATCAAATTTCTAGTATCTTTCCTGAGAATGGTCATCCCAGGGCAGTGGCTGTGTACAGTATTTCTGATAATAGTCTCACTATTACTCTGATAGTTAGCTGATTTTTTTTTTTAAGGTCAGACACCTCATTTGGGATTACTTGACAAAAATACTAAAATGATTTGCCATTTCCTTCTCCAGCTCATTTTACAGATGAGGAAACTGAGGCAAACAAGGTTAAGTGACTTGCTCATGGTCACATAGCTAGCATTTAAGGTCAGATTTTAAGTCATATCTTCTGACTCCAGACTGAGCAGCTCTATCCATTGTACTAACTACCTGCCTAAAGGGGTACATAGGCTTCAATCAATTGTCAAAGGGATTTCTGTCATAAAACCAGAGAAGAACCTCTCTGTTCCATGTTGTGTTAATTACTGCTGCACAGTTTCTCTCCTCTCTCCCTCTCCCTTTCCCATCCTCAACAGGTTGAGGTGACAACCTCTTGTTAAGTTAAGAGATGGGGCTTAGCTTTAGGTTTTGTTTTCTTATACTTTGTTTTCCTTCACTAAGCCAATGGTTCATTATGTTTGGAAGAAGGAGGCAGGATGGAGTACATTTAGTTGATTCACATTTTAGATTTGATTTTCACGTACAGAAAGGAGTATCTATGGCAGAAAAAAAGAGGTAGCAATAGAAGGAAGTACCCGGCTGAGCAAATGATAACCCTTTTGGATGATAAACTGATTAACATGACAGTATTTTATTAATATGACTTGGATAAATTTGCTCACCTATTTGTAGAGTTATGGAAAAAAGAAGTAGTTGAGGGATTTATCCTTCTAAAGTGAACTCCCTTCTTGGCAGAGTGCTTGGAGGTGAGACATTGCATTTACTATGAGATCTGGTTGATAGCTTGGTTGGTTTTGTTGAACTTTTATTTTTTTATTGTTTTTCTTCTTTAATTTTTGTTATAAGAAGAATGATCTTTGGGAAGGAGGAAGAAAGGAATATGTTTAGAAATGAACATAAGAAAATCAAAGATATCATCCTGAAGAAATACAATCACAAAAGAAACCAAGCAAAAAAATTCTAGATACTTTTTAGGTGGTCATTGTATAAGGAGGAGATAAATGATAAAACCAGGAGGAAAAATGAATGCTGGTAACATAGGAAGTGTCAACTTAAGTTCTGGAAACTGCAAGTTTGCCTTTTTCCCCTGGGAACTTGCCTTTAGGGGAAACTGACCTTGTCTTAGACTGAACAAGGAATCACCAAGTGTCTATTAAGTGTCCTGAATAGGAGTGATAGATATGCTCAAATCCTTAATCACTTAATACTCTTTGTATCAGAGATCCATTCCCAGGAAGAC
Source organism: Gracilinanus agilis (assembly GCF_016433145.1). NCBI lineage: Eukaryota > Metazoa > Chordata > Mammalia > Didelphimorphia > Didelphidae > Gracilinanus > Gracilinanus agilis. The sequence goes on from NW_025399784.1 coordinate 9,490, forward strand.
TGCACTTGACTGGAGCCATCCTTTTGTATCCATTATAGTAGACCATTACCTGGTACCCCAGCCTCTGACTACAGCCTCTTTCCCAAGCCTGCTTGGAAACTGTCAGTGTGTATTTGGGTATTCTCCAAAAGATATATGTCCCCAAGTTCGATTATTCTTTGGAGAACCATCTTTGGTGGCGATTCTTTCAGGGACACTGTCCCAAGAGCCCCAGAGTTTTGACTCTGTGTGGTATTTAGTGCTTGGCTCTATGTGGTGGCCAAATATAAAGGATCTTTCCTGATCAAAGATTTGGTTTTATGACTGCTTTAGTGGTTCTGTGTTTTTCCAAGGTTGACAGAAGGTATAATGCAATATTTTCAGTGTAGGGTTTTAAAGGGAGGGTGTGGTGGTGGCAAGTTGATATGTAATAACTGATATTTCTCCATGTAACCAAATATTAGCTTTTCCTACCAAAATGTTTGCATTTACTCAATAATTCTTTCAGGTGCACAATTTCTCATGAAAGAGTTATCCTAAACAGCTTCTGAGACTGTTGTATTTATTTAATCCTGTAATTAGAGGATAATAACAAAGTTTTCAAAGAAATTTATCATTAGGAGTGATATTCAACCCAACAAACAAACAAACAAAAAAACTTTGTCTTGAGGGAAATAACCATCCAAGATTAAAATGACCTTTCAGGCAGACCTATAAATACAGTTTGTAAGCTCATCATTCAGAACCTCTCTAGGATGTCCCAAGATATGCATAGTTGGTGAACAGTTAATGAAGAGTTCATCTCAGCCCCTCTCTACTCCCATAGGTAATGGGGTCAAGGAGGTAGGAACAGTCTTTATTCAACAGGTTTTATGGGGCTTGGGGAAGGAGAGAAGAGGTACATTCCTAGGAGTTTATGGAACAAAGTTGCTGCAAAAGTCAACAGACAAGTTGGAACCCCTCTAATCCAGGACCATTACATAGGATTAATGTAATATTTTTTTAAAAAAAAAAGATTCTCACAATCCTCTCTTGTTTTATAGAATTGCCTTATCACATACTATCCAGCTAAAACTCATATTACCAAAGAATCACCTACCACTTGAGGATTTGTTTATTGAACAAGAGACTTTCCACAAAAAAGCAGGAGCTAAAATCCTCTATATAAATGTTAATAAAAACAGGAGAGATTATTAATGAGATATTAATGACTATAGGAAAACCTATTCAAAAGAAAAATTATTAACTGTGTTGAAAGAGCATTGAATCAATGAAGTGACATTTTAGGAATTTGTCTCTTCAGCTTTATCTAAATTGCTCATGCTATACAGAGTCAACTCCTTATTGTTCTATGAATCCACCAACCTAATTGATCAACAAACATTTCTTAGCAGCTTCTAAGTGTCAGATCCTATCCTGGATACTGGGGATCAAGTACAAATACAAATGAAATAATCCCTACACATAGTGAGTATCCATTATAATGGAGAGATCACAAGAATATATATTAATACATATGGCAAATATAAAATGAATATATATAAATCCATATAAATCAGTTAAATACAGATATGTATGTGTAATATATAAAAATATACAAATATCTACAAATAAGCTAAACACAAA
>NW_025399785.1:0-2103 GCF_016433145.1 Gracilinanus agilis
TATATATATATAAATACAGATGCTTATACAAATTGTTTTCACAATAGCCCCAAATTGGAAATTAAGGGACTCTCCTCCTATTGGGGGATGGCTAAAAAATTCTGGTATTTGAGCGCAGTGAAATATTATTGTGTTATAAAAATGGTGAAATGAAAAATTTCAGAGGAATCTGGGCAAAGTCAGGTGAGCAGAACTTAAACAATTTATACGTTAACAATAATATTATAGAGAAAATAACTTAGAACTCTGATCAATGCAATGCTAAACCACAAGTCCAGGAGACTGAAGCTGAAACACATTACGATTTTCATCTCTTGCTAGGAACACATTCAGCTTAAATGAAGAAAGAAACATTCTAATATGGAAAATGTTTTTTCTGGATTTTACTTGCTTGGAATGAAAAACTCTTTTTTTAAATTTACTCCTTGGATTTGAGGGGGGAGTGGGCTTGTAAAAATAAATAATTTATTTATTTTAAAAAGAGAGTAACTCAGTGTGTTTGTGGAAAGGACTAGAGTGAGACAAGAGATAATGTTAGAAATAGCCAGACTGTAAAGGGCCTGGAATTGCCAGGCAAAGGATTGGGAACTTCATTACAGAGGCAAGAAGGAATAGCTTGAGTTTGTTTGTTTGTTTGTTTGTTTTTAATTCTCAGAGAAGGATTTCAAAGGAGGAAAAAAAGTGATTTGGCAAGTATTTGAAGGTAGGATTGAAGGAAAAAGAGTTGAGGTGAAAGACCTGTTGTCGTAGGAATCTAGGAATGTAGTTAAAGGGGGCCTGTGCCAGAGTGCTTATAATGAAAAATAACATTGAAGCTGTAAGCCATCAAGTTATCAGGAGGGCAGAACCAGGGCCCCTATTTTCAGGGAGCATGCTGTGGTGGAAAGAAGACTTGATTAGGAGTCCAAAGGCTTAGGTTTGACCCAGCTCTGTTACCATTTGTGTAATCTTAGGTAAATGACTCCAGCTCTGTGGGTCCCATTTTTTTCATCTGCAAGTAGATGGCATGCTAAATTTAATATAGGTGGCAGCTAGGTGGTACAGTGGATAGATTGTGGGCCTGGAGTCAGGAAGACTCCTCTTCCCCAGTTCAAATGTGGCCTCAGCCACTTATTAGCTGTTTGACCCTGGGCAAGTCATTTAACCCTGTTTGCCTAAAAAAAAAAAAAAAAAAAAAAAAAAAGAATATAGACTTAAAAAAAAAAAAGAAAATCTAAGCTGTTTGTCTCACAGGCAATCTACTTTGCCCCTTCCTCTTTGTATAAAGAAATGTTTATTTATTGTAGTTTGTCAAGTTCATGATAGTAATAAAAAATAAAAATAAGGAGTTGAACTAGTTCTAAATTCTATGATCCTAAAAAAATCCCCCAAAAACCGTTTTGTCTTTTCTTTCTACTGTGCCTCCCGAAATTTTCTTCCCATGTATGGCACAAAGAGTGTTGAAGTTGAGTGAGAAGATTTGAATTAGAATTCTAACTGCCATTGGACTCTGGGCCAGTCCCGTGGCCTTTGATCCTCTGGGACCCAGGGCAAATCAGTTCTTCTCAAGGGGCCCAACTTACTCCTCTGCACTATTAGGGGGCTGCACTAGATGAGCTTTGGGGGCTTCCCAACTCTGTTCCCAGGAGCTCAAGATCTCCAGACTCCTTGTTACTGACTCCTCAATGGCTCTAAGGCCACCAGCCTCACAGCGCTAGTGGCTGGGGTGGGGGTGGGGGTCCAGGATAGAGACTAGAAGTGATGCCTCAGGCCGGGTGGGTGGGGTTGCCCCACCCCCCACCCCACCCCCCAGGGCGGCTGGCGCGACAGAGGCTTCCGGCGCTCTAGAGCGCGCCGACCCCTCCCTTCCTTCCGAGGGGGCAGATCCCAGCCAGTCAGTCCCATCTTCACTTGTCTCCCTCGGACCCCGGCTCCTCAGGGAGCCTCGCAGCGGGGACCATGTTCAAGAAGTAAGTCTGGGCTCCCTCTGGAGGCCCAAGGAAGAGGTAGTGGTGACGGCCCTACCACTAGCCTCGGCGGCTCCTCCCGTTCGGGCCGGGCCGGGCCGGACTTGGCCTGGGCCTCCTCCCCTCGCCCCGCCTCGCCTGCCCTCGCGGCCACGCC
>NW_025399786.1:0-5590 GCF_016433145.1 Gracilinanus agilis
AGGAGGAGGAGAAGGAGGAGGAGGAGAAGGAGAAGGAGAAGGAGAAGGAGAAGGAGAAGGAGAAGGAGAAGAAGATTATTCATTCTTTTTTCTTTTTCTGCTTGTTCTTCCATATCCATGCTTACACTTGAACATATGGGCAAGGCTATTCAAATTACCCAAGTCTGCTTCCCCTGGAAGGAGAGAGGAAAGAACCATGCACTTCTTCCAGAGGAGGAAAAGATTTTCAGTATTCCCTGGGGATGGAAGAGGACTTTAGAGATCATCCAGTTAAACCTCCTCCCCTCTCCTGTTTTATACATAGGGAAATGAAGGTCTAGAGAGGTTAATAAATACTTTTGCAATGTATTGAATTATTGGATCAGCTTCCTTTGTTTCCCCTGAAGAAAAACCATCATTCAGAGGAAAGGATTTAATTTTTTTTTTTCCCAGCACTCATGTATCCCTCTTGGTTCATTTATAAGAAGAAACCACATTCTTTCTGGGAATTGCAATTCACTAAGCACTTACTGGAGAGGAAGATGAAAGTAGGACAGAAAAAAAAAAAAAAACAACCAACCCAACCCCAACTCAGATCAGAGAATGAGTCAGTGCTCAAAGGCTGAGGACTCATTATAGTTGAAAGCAGGGCCAAGTGCTGGAATAACCTTCTCCCCTGTTTATTCCTGCATTAAAATGAGTTACACTGAGCTGATCTACATCAGGCTTCTGTCTGGGTCTCTGCCTTGGGCTGGATGCATTTCTAGAGCTGCCCAACATGCCTGTGTTTACTTCTCCTCCTCTCTGCCTCCCAGCTTCCCTGGCTTTCTTGAAGTTTCAGCTAAAATTCCACCCTCTGCAGCAAACCTTTTCTACCCTCTCTTAATTCTAGTGCATTCTCTTCATCAATTATTTCCTATTTATTCTCTTTATATCTTTATGATGATAATAATAATAGCTAAAATATATAGAGCACTTACTGGATGCCAAGCACTAGGTCAGGTGCTTTACAACTATTAGCTCCTTTGATTAGGTGACTTGCCCAAGGTCACACAGCTAGTAAGTGTCTGAAACTGGATTCGAACTGGAATCTTTCTTACTCAGGGCTTTTTGCACTGTTTGTATACAGTTGTTTGCTAATTGTTTCCCATTAGAGGGTAAACAGTTTGAAAACAGGAATTATCTCCTGCCTTTCTATACTTAGCATAACAAGTAACTCATAATAGGTGCTTAATAAATGTTTGTTGAGGGGTAGCTCAAGCCAGGCCTTGGGTTCAAATGTGGCCTTACATACTTCTTATCTGTGTGACCCTGGGCAAGTCACTTAACTCCAAATATCTAGTCCTTACTGCTCTTTCTGCCTTAGAATCAATACTTAATATCAGTTGTGAGATCAAAGGTAAGGAGTTTTTTTTTATTTAAAAAAAATATAAAATAGAATAAAAAATAAATGTGTGTTGACTGACCTACTGACCAATAAGGAAAAACCTAGTAGACCCCTTGGGAGGAGAGAGAGCTGCCTTGGGGATCAGATATCTGGGCTTCTGAGGGTTAGGAGAAGGAAGAGGAGGCATTGAAAGCTTGGGCTTAAACAAGCAAACAAAAACCCTAAGGTACTCATAATACAACCACTATCACCATTGTTCCCAAGACAGCCCCTTCTTCATATGTCACCAAGGCAACATACTGAGCCTGGCTGCCTGGCAACAGAACCCTGTATCCTCCCATCCCTCCTCTCAGTCTACCCTTTGCCCTTTTATGATATTATCACCTTCCTGTGAGTTGCTTTGGTTTCCTCTGTAATTATGGCTTCTCTCAATCACCCCACCAGGTTCTGCCCATCAAGGCAGCCCTGGTTGTTATTTTTGTCAGATTATATCAATATAAAACTCACAGAATTCCAGAGGTGGAAGGAATAAACTATCCATTGTGAAAAAAAACCTTTGTTCTAGAGTCAGATGACATTGGTTTGAGTTCCGCCTCTGATACTTATGGCCTCTGGGACCTTGACCTTGGGAAAGTCACTTTATCTGCTGAGCCTCAGTTTCCTCTTCTGTAAGATGAGGCTGGACTAGATTACCTCTGAGATCTTTCTGGTTCTCAATCTATGAATCTATGAAAGATCATCTAGCCCAAACCTTCCTCCCACCAAGATCTACTCTAGAACACACAATAGCACACTCAATAAATAGTTATTGACTGGCCAAAGAAATATGACCCCAGACAAATCACACAGCCTGTCAGGATCTAGGCAACTCTAAGACCATAAATTGCAGAGAAAATTCCCATTGATGGGATGGATGGGATGTTCAGGGAGGACTAGCATCTCCGGTGAGGGAGCCAGTGTTCTGTGCACTGTGGTGCCACCTTGCTGCCCAGGGAGGCTTAGCATCTCTGCTGTGAGAGCTTGCCATGCTCTTTTCAGGGTTGCTCATCCACCTTCAGGGTCTACCTTTTGCCCAACTCTCACCTGTAGCTCCCAGAAGCTGTAGTATGCCCAGTGGCCGCACCCCAGTAAAACTGTCTGGGGTTGGGGGCAGCCAGGCTCAGTGGATTGGAGTTTGGAGGTCCTAGGTTCAAATCTAGCCTCAGATACTTCTTAGCTGTGTGACCCTGGGCGTCACTTAATTCCCATTGCCTAGCTCGTGCCACTCTTCTGCTTTGGAACCAATGCACAGTACTGATTCTAAGACAGAAGGTAACAGTGATATATATATACCCCAGCATGTGAAGACTTCCCCCAGAGGAATAAGCGGATGAGAACAATTTATTGCAATCACCATGAAAGCCACTAAAGCAAGCCCTGTGGAGTGCCTACAGCTTGCTCAGACATCAAAGATGTCAAGGCCATCCACAGCATCCCACACCATCACCAATCTTGATTTTTGTCTCACCACTGGACTTTGATGACTTTGGGAGAGAGAATGAGGCTGATGGCTTTGTGTAACTCTGCCTCACTTAATTCCAATTCACTCACAAGTCAAGACATCATCCTGTGTTGCCATTAGTCCTCTTTGAAAACAAAGAACAGGCAACAACCAATGATATCCCAGGTCCAGCCCCACCCCACCAAAAGGGATGAATATTGTATGAAATGATAAGAGAGATGGATCAATAAAACACAGTGCTTGTATTCACGAAATTAGCAATTAATAAATCTGGAACTACGTGGGAGAAGATGAAATAGGAGTTGGGGAAAATGTGATTTACTGGATCTCACACACAACCTGAGGGAGAATTCTTTCTATAATTTTTATGTTTTTTATATATTTCAAAATGCAAAAGGTTGATAATTTTGAGCAAGATTAAAAATAAGCAGCGACTACTCCCATATCTTAGAGAAGAGATGATTCTAAACACCAATATACCATGTGGAAACTATGATTTCACTAACATAAAGATCTCCAGATATGGTAGCTCCTTCTTTCTACATGGATTGAAGGGCAGCCTAGGAACTCATCTAAATCTTAGGGAATTACTTGATGTTGCTGCTGTTGTTCAGTCACTTCAGTCATGTCTGATTCTTTATGATCCCATTTAGGATTTTCTTTTTTTAATTTTCTTTTATTTTTTATTGATTAATTAAGAAAAATTTCCCATGGTTCCATGATTCATGTTCTTTTCCTCCCCTCTTCCCATCCCCCCTCCCATAGCCAATGAGCAATTCCACTGGGTTTTACATGTGTCATTGATCAAGACCCATTTCCATATTATTGATATTTGCTCTGGGGTGATCATTTAGAGTCTACATCCCTGATCATAGTCCCATTGAATCATGTGTTCAAGCAGTTGTTTTTCTTCTGTGTTTCTGCTCCCATAGTTCTTCCTCTGAATGTGGATAGCATCTTTCTCATAAGGCTCTCAGAATTACCCTGGATCATTGCATTGCTGCTAGTAGAGAAGTCTATTACATTCGATTGTACCACAGTGTATCAGTCTCTGTATACAATGTTCTCCTGGTTCTGCTCCTTTCACTCTGCATCAGTTCCTGGAGGTCTCTCCAGTTCACATGGAATTCCTCCAGTTCATTATTCCTTTGAGCATAATAGGATTCTATCACCAACAGATACCACAATTTGTTCAGCCATTCCCCAATTGAAGGGTATCCCCTCATTTTCCATTTTTTGTCACCACAAAGAGTGCGGCTATCAATATTTTTGAACATGTTTTTCTCCTTATGATCTCTTTGGAGTATAAACCCAGCAATTTATGATCCAGTATGGCTGGATCAAAGGGCAGGGGGTCTTTTAAAGTCCTTTGGGCATAGTTCCACCATTTGGGATTTTCTTGGCAAAGATACTGGACTGGTTTGCCATTTCCTTCTCCAGCTCATTTTACAGTTGAGGAAACTGAGGCAAACAGGGTGAAGTGATTTTTCCAGAGTCACACAGCGAGGAAGTATCTGAGGCTGAACTTAAAACTCAAGTCTTCTGATTCCAGGTCCCTGGCTCTATCCCTTGTGCCACCTAGCTGCCCCAATTGCCTCATTTAAATAGCAAATAAGTCATTCCATCTAATGGGAAAAGCCTGAGATTTGAAAGACTTGTGTTTGAATCCATTAGATTTTAAGCAACTTAAGGGCAGGGACTATTTTTTCTTTCTTTTAGTTTCCCCAGCACTTGGCCTATGGTAGTATGTGTTTAATAAATGTTTATTGAATTGAATTGAATTATCATTTGGCTCTACCTGTGTGATCTTGGGAAAGTCACTTAAACTCTCTAGGCCTTTCATCTGTAAAATGAAGGGACTAAATGACTGCTGAGATCATTTCTGTGTGTGTGTGTGTGTGTGTGTGTGTGTGTGTATTCTGGAAGTAAACAAGAATGTGACTTGTCCAGAATCACAGCTAGCAACTAGATTTGAACTCAGGAAGATGAGTGTTCCTGATTTGAGGCCCAACACTTCCTCCATTGTACCACCTAGTTGCAGATCTTAGCATATAACTTGCCCAAGATCACACAGCAATTGTGTCTGAGACAGAATTTGAACCCAGGTCTCCTTGACTTCATGCTTTTAATTCTAGCTACTATACTACATTGCTTCTATGATTGTGTGTAATATAAAGATCCAAAACTTTTGCATATTAATTTTACTCAATTTTTTTTCTAATTTAATTGTTTTAATTATTTCAAAAGCTGAAATAAGAAAATTCTACCTGCTATTTTTCTGTAATCTCTAATTAAGGATATTTAAAATTGCTTCTGAATTTCCTCTTAACTAGCCTGGGGCTTGAAATGGTAGGGTAGAGTAAGTATTTCTACTCCCTCTCCACCAGGGTTTGAACTGGTTTGATTATTGGGTTAGGTGGTTATTTTAAGAATCTCAACACTTCTCATTTATACGTAAAAATTACATAGACTCATTCAGTGCTGAGCAACTTAAAACTGAATCAAAATCCATTATGGTAATTCCACTTTAATGATCCAAATTACCTGCTAGGAAGATAGAGATTTTGTAGAGCTATGAACAATTGATTGGATTCCAAGTTGGATTCCTTCCAACAGCTCTTGGCAATTGCTTGGAAAAGGTAGAACATGTCCAGTGATGACATGAAACAAGTACTCATTGAATAACTTTCTTTTTCTTCCTTCCTTCCTTCCCTCCGTTCTCT
>NW_025399787.1:0-4995 GCF_016433145.1 Gracilinanus agilis
ATATACATATATATATATATATCGATATACGGATTCCATGGACTGCCCTTCCAACTACGTGTCAGAGTTTGGATAATGGATGTTTTTATTTCATTTGCCTTTTTTTCTGACTAAGAAGTCAGTGTACACTGTTCCCTAGCTAAGAACTGTTTTTATATTAAACTTTCTTTCAAAATATAAAGCCTCCTTAGATGGGGAACATTCAATAAGAGGCAGAGAGTTGCTATGGCTCCCATGCCCAGTTTGCTTACCCCTGTTATATAGACTGATTTCTTCAAGTAATTATGGATTCCATTAAAGAAGCTCTTTCTTTTCATGTTCTGGAGCACGATGGAATTGGCATGATGTCATTTGGAGGTTTTCATCATTTATGGGGAACCTCTCTTCAGCCTGGACCCTGAGAACTTCATCCATGACTATAACAAACACATAATATATCTCTTTATATAGCTGTATTTGCTTGACCTTGATCATCGGAAGGCCATTGAATAATGTTATTTGTGTCACTGCATTTGTCAAAGATTTTTTGTAGACTTGAAGCATGTATAAAAGATTCTTTGTTAGAAGAGAGTCTTGAAAAGTTGCATTTTGCCCAACTAAGTCAATTATTTTTAATTTGTGAAGAAAAGCACACAAAAAAGTCTTGTATTCTCTATACCTTTTGGACAACTATGACTGTTATGCTGTGGTATGCTATAGAGAGTGATGGCAAACCTTTTAGAAACCAAATGCTCAAATTACACCGGTATGCCATATGTGAGCCACCCCCTTAACCCAGACAGGGGAGGGAGGAAACACTCCCATTGAGCTGCTGGGCAGAGGGGCAGGTCATGTGATAAATATCCTCAGACGCAGTGGAAAGGGGGAGAAGAGCAGCCCCCTCCACCATGCATGCCATAGGTTCGCCAACATGGCTATAGAGGATCACTCATGGAAGCTTGCTTTTACCCTTCTTTTGTTTTCATCAAGGATACCCTTAACATGTACATAGATCATTCTCACAAAGATTTTGTAAAGATGAGAGAGTAGACATATAGTTCAGCTGTTATCAGCATCTTCTTATCCATGATTTTTTCCCATGCTTTTGAGTACCTCTTCCCTCTTGAGATTTCTTGTAAACGCAATTCCACAATGCTCTCAAGATTGTGCTGTCCCCAGCAAGGATTTTCTTGGTGTTTTTAGGCTAATCCAGCCACTCTTACTCACTCCATCTTCCTAGGAGTCTTTTCCACTTTCTCAAGTAACACATTGCAGATTGAAGTGTCAGGGTCCAAATATGTTGATGCTATTGTCATTGATGATGAAAATGGATCATTATGGCAATGATGATATATCTGTTTCCTTCTCTTTGTTGCTCTCATGCCAGTTGCATCTTTGAATGAATGGCAAGGCAAAACGTCTAAAGGTAACTCATTTTACATAGGTTCAAAACATTTTAAAATGAGTAATTGGTTGATAGCCTTAAGAAAAACTGTATTGTTTATTTGGAATGATATGAGTCAGTTAGGTCAGGCTTTCTTTATACTTGTTTTTATTTTCAGTTTTTAACTCTTTTAAATAGGCAAACTTAGCTAGAATCCTCCATAGTACAGGATTGAACAGACTGCTGAATTTTATGACTAAATGTTAATACGCAATCATTTCTTCTCTCTTAAGATAGAATCAGCTTGGGGGCAAGTTGGTAGGTGGCTTAGTGCTTTGAGAGCCAGGTCTAGAGACAGGAGGTCCTGAGTTCAAATCTGGCCTCAGACACTTCCTAGCTGTGTGACCCTTGGAAAGTCACTTAACCCCCATTGCCTAGCCCTTACCACTCTTCAACCTTGTAACAAAACACAGTATTGATTCTAAGATGGAAGGTAAGGTTTGTTTTTTTTTAAAGATAAAATAAAATTTTTTCATAATGATATCCTGAGTTCACTATATCTAGCACCTTTGGACTCTTCCCTTGGAAGAATAAAAAAGGATTTGTGATATATGGATATAAGATTTCTGAGTAGTCTACAAGCCTTTGGAGTCTTTTGTTTCTCCAACTAGAATTCCATTTTCTGACATTCTGTTTGCTGCCCTCACCTATGCCCTCCTTTGCATTGAAGTCACTGAAGATCAAACTATAAGGTTGACTTAATTTAAAGCATCTTCATATATGCTTAAGTTCTTCAGAGAATTTCCCTGCTTTCTCATCCTTTGCACCAGATATTAGTGAATAAGCAATAATTCTCTTTGTGATGGTCTTTTTCTTATATTCATCATCAGTGTTTTAGGCAAGACCACAAGTGTCCTATAAATGTTTCTTATTGCCTTGGGTACAAGACAAAACCAACTCCATCAACAATTTTGACTCTTCAAGAACACATGAGCCATCTTTTCATTTAGCTGCAACTTCCTTGTCTTCTGGTTCATTCACCAAGAGAACAGCAATATTGATCAAATTCATTTCTTCCGTTAGGAGGTCAGTGGTGTGTCTTTGGTCATGACAACCCATTATACACATGGCCTTATTAAAGGTAATTTCCACTGGACAGTTACTGCTGACAGTTCCAACCTCTTGAGTGCTCTCAGGGTACAGGCTTCATCCCAACTTCCCCTTGACCAGAAGAGTCAGCCCAGTCCAACATCTGGTATAGACCTGGCCTTGCTCTGTCTGAATTGTATCTTACATCTCTACTCAAACAATCAATCAGTCGTTGCCCCCCCTTTATAGGTGTGTAATTAGAAATCTTGAACCCTTGGACTTCATCTCCCAGAATCCTTTTCCCTTCATCCACATAGCATCCTTACGTATTGTAAATAAGTTTGCTGTAACCCCGCCTTTCATTCTCTTCCCTCGTCCGTGGCTGGGTTACCTCCCTCTTTACTCTAGCTTTTTATTTTTCTTTACTTCAAGTTATTTTTAATAAACTTTATAAAATATACTTGGAGTATTTGGATATTCATTTTTAATCTTACATAGGTTAGCTTCCTCCATTAGAATGTAAGTTCTTGGTCTTGCTCGTATTTGTTTATACACTACTTAGCACAGAAGTTGGCATAGAGTAAAGACTTAATGCTTTATTATGCTAGTCAATCAAATTACCCAGCATTTATTAAGCACCTGCTATGCACCAGGCCCTGTACTTGGGGTTAGGGATAGAAGGACAAAAATAAAACTATTCCTGCCCTCAGGAAACTTACATTCTTCTCTGATTACCTAATTGCTTGGGCAACACTGGCCACCAGACTCCCCCTGAGATTGGCCTTTAGCTCAGCTCATCCTTCTTCAGATTCTGAAGCAGTGATCTCACTGTAAAAAAGAAAAACTCTTTCTGAATTTTCTGGCAGTTTAGTGGACCATTCTCTAAGTGTTTCTTCCTGGTTTCCCTGATGCCACTAAGCACAGACATAACTCTTCCTTAGCCTGACAGAGGCTAAGAACCACCACAAATGTGCAGGTTTCATTTTTCCAGGCAATCAGTAAGTAAGTTCTTTCTTACTAGAGAAGAGTTTGTTCTAGCAGGAGAATCCTCTCCATTTGGGTCAGCCAGAATGAATGCAGTGCTTGACAAACATTCCAAATATCTCCAAGGGTCCTAGATAGGACTTTAATTGAAACTTGAACCCAGATCCCCTGACCCCTAGTGCTCTTCTCACTGATCCTTTAAAGTCAACTCCCATATGCAGGTCAAAACCTGATATGTGGGAATAGAAAAGAATAAGCATTTTAAAGAGCCTTCTATGAGCCAGGACAGCTTAGAGGCAGCTTCTGGGTAATTTAGTAGATTAAGAGCCAGGTCTAGTGACAGGAGGTCCTGGATTCAAATCTGGCCTCAGACACTTCCTAGCTGTGTGACCCTTGGAAAGTCACTTAACCCCCATTGCCTAGCCCTAACTGCTCTTCTGCCTTGGAACTAATACAGAGTATTGATTCTGAGATGGAAGGTTCAGGTTTAAAAAAAAAAAAGATAGAATCAACTTTTTTTATAACGATATCGTGAATTCAATATGTCTAGCTCTTTTGAACTCTCTTGGAAGAAAAGAAAAGATTTATGGTATATAAATATAAAATTTCTAAGTATTCTACATGCCTTAGGAGTCTTTTGTTTCTCAAACTAGAACACCATTTTCTGACATTCTACTTTACAAATAACTCATTTCAGTTTCACAATAACCCTGGAAGTACTATTCTTGTCCCCATTTTACAGATGAAGAAATTGAGGCAGAGAGATTAAGAGACTTAAGCTGAATCACACAACCAGAAAATGACTGGATTTGAATTCAGGGCTTCCTGGTTCTAGGCCTGGTGTTTTATCTATTCACTGTGCCACCTAGTGACCTCTGTTAGGAAGATTGCCTTCCTTGTTGCTTTTATACCTCTACCTTTTTTTCCTAACCCTTACCTTCTGTCTTGGTATCAATTTTAAGATAGAAGATTGGCAAGAACTAGGCAGTCACAGTTAAGTGATTTACCCAGAGACTCACAGCTAAGGTCTGAGGCCAGATTTGAACCAAGGTCCTCCCAACTCCAGGCCTGGCATTCTATCCACTGTGCTACTAGCTGCCCCTATACCTCTGCTTTTGATTTGGGCCTATTACACTGGGTTTTCTTGAGTACCAAGGCCACCTCTAAGTGCCTGAGAAAATGGTATAAGGTTGAGAAGTCCCAGAGATCAGGAAATACAGTCAGATGATTCAATGACAGTGTTATATCCTGGAATGAGAGGATTAGGGAACCGCATGTGCATATCTGAAGCAAGAGGCGACTGGAATTATTAATGGATGCCACTTTGATAAGGCTCACCCAAACTCCTTCTGAAAAGCCCTAGCACAACTACCAGTGTGGTTTTGGCCAACTGACATTACCTCTCTGGGCCTCCGTTTCCTCATCTGTACAAAGAGGGGGTTAGATTAAATGACCTAAAAGAGCCTTTCCTTAGGCGCTCTCTCTCTCTCTCTCTCTTTCTCTCTCTCTCTCTCTCTCTCTCTCTCTCTCTCTCTCTCTCTCTCTCTCTCTCTTTCTCT
>NW_025399788.1:0-13255 GCF_016433145.1 Gracilinanus agilis
GTGTGTGTGTGTGTGTGTGTGTGTGTGTGTGTGTGTGTGTGTGTGTGCGCACGCGCGTGCGCCCAGGGAGATAGATAAGACACAGAGAGCGAGAGGGATAAATGGAGAAAGGGGGAAAGAGACATAGAGGGATGGAGACACAGAAAAGTAGAGAAGAAGATAGACAATGAGACACAGTCAAAGAGACATATAGATGAGTTAGTGAAGGACAGATATAGAGAGACAGAGAATAATAGAGAGAAGAAGGCAAAAGAAGTAGAGGAGGAGAGCAAAAGAGGTACAGGGAGAGACAGAGAGGAAGAGAACAAAGTGAGAGGTGTGAACAAGAGAAAAAGAAAGGTGGAGAGAGAGATAGAATGACAGGCATAAAAGACAGGAAGACAGACAGGTACAGAGATAAGGAGACAGTCAAGAGGAGAGACATGGACAGAGGAGAGACATAAAGACACAGAGAAAGACAGAAAGAGAGATAGAGTGACAAATTGAGAGGTGAGGGAGACAGAAGGAACAAGAGATAAAGAAGGGGAAGAATATACATAAAGAGACACACAGAGAAGGATAATGAGGCAAAAAGAGAAAGAAAGAGTCAGAGATACAGTGAGAGAGAGAAAGAGAAAGTGAGGGAGATCCAGAAGAAACAGAAAGAAAGATATCAGAATAAGGAGAGAGAGACCAAGTGAAAAAGAGAAAGCTACAGACAGAAAGTGATGAAGAAGAGTCTTGGAAAGAAGAGAAATGAAATATGTATGTACACACACACACACACACACACACACATATATGCATATACATATATATATATATAAGAGAGTGAGCAAGGATGTGAAAGAGATGAGATGTGAGACATTTGGAGGAAGGGAGAAAGGCAGAATGACAGAAAGACAGGGAGAGGAAGAGAAATGGCAGAGAGGAGAAAGGGAGTGGGAGAGAAAGCCAATGGTAGGGATTTGAGAGGCCTAAAGAGAGACAGGGTGAAAAATAGGAAGGAAATATAGGGAGATGAAGAGAGAGAGAAAAACAAACATAGATTCAGAGAAATATCAATGTAGAGATGGAAACAAATAGAGGTACAGAGAGAGAGATGCCTGGATCACTGCATTGCTGAGAAAAACTGGGACTTTCATAGTTGTTCACAAAAATATTGCTGTCACTATGTTGAATTTTCTTATGATTCATCTCAATTCACTTTATATTAGTTCATGTAAATCTGTCCAGATTTTTCTCACACCATACTACTCAATTTCTTATACCACAATTGTATTCCATCATAATCATGAGCAATATCATGTTTGGTTTTTCCCCAGTTGAGGGGGTTTCCCTACAATTTCCAATTCTTTCTTACCATAAAAATTCGGTGATGATTATTTTTGTACAAATATATCCTTTTCCCTTTTTAATAAATCTCTTTGAGACAGAGACCTAATAGTGGTATTGCTACAAAAAGGGATATACACAGTTTGAGAGCCCTTTGGACATCGTTTCAAATTGTTCTCCATAATACTTGCGCCAGACCACAAATCCAGCAACAGAGCATCAGTGTCTCAATTTTCCCACATCCCCTAAAACATTTGTCACCTTTGTTTTCTGTCATATTGGCAAATCTGAGAGGTGTGACTTGATACTTTAGAGATGTTCAATGAGGGTTTTCCTAATAAAGAGTGATTTATCACACGTACTCATGTGATGATACCTTTGATTTCTTTAGGTAGATACTATTTCTATCCCAATGATAGATGAGGAAAATGAAATAGGGGCTTAATTGACCTGTTTCGGGCAACAAAGCAAATATATAAGGCTACATATGGACTCAATACTAGCATGACTGCAAGTCCTTTGCTTTCTTCAGTGCACCACCTAGCTATCTCCAGGATATTCATTTTGAGATGTCCAAAAGACACTTGGAAGTTTGATACTAGCGGTAACTGGAGAAGTTATGTAAGTATAAGTAGATATGAGGATCCTCAATGAAAAATGTTAATAGAATCCAAGAGAGTAGATTATATCACCAGAGGAAATGTTATAGGAGAGGAGTAGAAGGTTCAACACAGAACCCTGTGGGACATGGATTATTAGTGAGCCTGACCTCAATGAAGGTCTTAGAAAGAATGCTTTGAGAAGACATGGACAAATAAGTAGGAGGAGAATCAGAAGAAGAAGTGTCATGAAAATTGAGACAGAAAAGTGTATCAAATAGAAGTGGATGATTGAAAATGTCAAAGGAATGAGAGGTCAAGCAGGATGAGGAATGAGAAAAGGCCATTTGATGTGACAACTCAAATATGGTTCATTCAGTGGAAATGCATGTTGGTTAGGGGGATGATGGGTAGGGGAGTTCGAGGAAAGAGTAAGAACATGAATCATGTAACCATGGAAGAATATTCTAAAAATATTAAAAGTAATAAAAATAAAAATAAATAAAATATGGTTAGTAATATCAAAAAGATAATTTTTCATTTAATCATGCAGTGAAAGGAAGACTAAAAACTTAGGTGGAAAAGAAGAATAGGAAAGAAGGTAGAAACATATTTCAGAAGCTACTCCATGTCCCATGTGTCAGTTAGCTCATTCTTTGCTTTTTTTGAAACCCTTCCCTTCTGTCTTAGAATCAAAAGTGTGGAGCAGTTCCAAAGAGGAAGAATAGTAAGGACTAAGTGATGGGGGTTATAACGAACTTGCATGGAAGTGTATGAAGCCATATTTGAACCCAGAACCTCCTGCCCCCAGGCCTGGCTGCCCACACCCTCAATACTTTCTTAAGGGCCCTCCCTTAAGGAGACACTCAAAAGGCCAGGTAAGAAACATTTGGGGATCTATCAGGGCCCAGAGCCTCATCTTGACCTTTTATAACATGATATTTTCAAAGATTTTCTCCAACCCATTTGTTGAGTACTTCCACTAACTGCCTGGAGCCCCCTCAACCTAAAGCTCTTCCCCTTTTGGACCCTCAGTTTTTCCACTTTGAAAGAAGGATATGTAGCCTTGGAGTTCCCTTTTCACTGGGAGCATTTAATCCTGTGACTTAATAGTCAAAGGGAAAGGATTTGTCATGATGGACAAGGGGTAGGAGTTAGTGAGGGCTTCATGGAGGAGGTGACATTCAACCTGGGCCTCCATGGAGGATTTGATGAGGCACAGATGGAGTGGGGAGAGAGTGTGAGCAAAAGTACATCCCGTAACTTCAAGGCAAGCCTGTGCTGAAAGACCAGTGATGAGGGGATCCATGGTGACAAAGAGGACACGAGATTCTCTCCGTGGTCAAAGAGATGACAGGTAGAGGGGATTGGATTTAATTCACTACCTTAACCAATGTCCTGTTTGGAAAATACAGTGCCAAAGTGGGCAAGGCTTACCTGGCTGAGAGTGAGGTTTTGTTTGGCCCTATTTTTACAGCAACAAGGGAATGTTTGGTAACAAACCCAATGACTTCACAGAATCTGGGTTTAAACCCCACTATCTTGAATCTCACAGCAAACCAGAGTAAGCCAAGAGAGAACTTCAAGGAAGAGGAAGAGCATTGTTGGACTTTGCCATGGAGGAGCTCTGACTAATACAAAACTAATGTCCTTGTGTGTGTCCTCTTTAGAACACATCCAAAATTTGGTGGAGGGAGTCAGAAGGGAGGCCTGCTGAGGTTATGAGCCCATTTAGCCTTCATTCAGCTTTTTGTCCCTTTTCTGTTCTTTTAATTTAATTTTTCTTCCTTTTTTTCTTATGTAGAAATTTTTTTTCATGGTTACATGATTCATGTTGTTGCTCTCTCCCCAACTACCCCCCAAACCTTAGTAGCCAACACACATTTGCACTGGATTCTTCATTTGTCATTGATCAAGACCTCTTTCCATATTATTGATAATTGTTCTAGGGTGGTCATTAAGAGTCTACATCCAAATCATGTCTGTATCAATCCATGTGTTAAAACAGTTGTCTTTCTTCTGTGTTTGCACTCCTGTAGTTCTTCCTCTGAATGGGGGTAGTGTTCTTTCTCATAAGTCCCTCAGAGTTTTCCTGGGTCATTGATATTGCTGCTAGTACAGAAGTCCATTACATTTGATTTTATTACAGTGTATCCATTTCTGTGTACATGTTCTCCTGGTTCTGCTCCTTTCACAATGCATCAATTCCTGGAGGTAATTTCAGTTCACATGGAATTCCTAAAATTTATTATTCCTTTGAGCACAATTCCATCACCAGCATATACCACAATTTGTTCAGCCATTCCTCAACTGATGGACATCCCCTCGTTTTCCAGATTTTTACCACCACAAAAAGCGTGGCTATAAATATTTTTGTACATGTCTTTTCCCCTATGTTCTCTTTGGGGTACAAACCCAACAATGGTATGGCTGGATCAAAGGGCAGACATTCTTTTAGCTGTCTTTGGGCATAGTTCCAAATTGCCATCCAGAATGGTTGGATCAATTCCCAACTCCACCAGCAATGCATTAATGTCCCAATTTTGCCATATCCCCTCCAACATTCATTACTCTCCCCTGCTGTCATTTTAGCCAGTCTGCTGGGTGTGAGGTGATACCTCAGAGGGTTTTTTTGTTTGTTTGTTTTGCATTTCTCTAATTATTAGAGATTTAGAACACTTTCTTATGTGTTTATTGATAGTATTGATTTCATTATCAGAAAATTGCTTATTCACGTCCCTTTCCCACTTATCAATAGGTTAATGGCTTGATTTTTTATACAATTGATTTAGCTTTTCGTATATTTGAGTAATCAATCCTTTGTCAGAATTTCTTGTTATAAGGATTTTCCCCAGTTTTTTGTTTCCCTTCTGATGATGTTGGTTGCATTGTTTTTGTTGATACAAAAACTTTTTAATTCAATGTAATAAAATTATTCATTTTATATTTTGTAATTTTTCTAACTCTTGCTTGGTTTTAAAATCTTTCCTTTCCCAGAGATCTGACAAGTATACTGTTCTGTGTTCACCTAATTTTCTTAAGAGTTTCCTCCTTTATATTCAAGTCATTCACCCACTCTGAATTTATCTTGGTGTAGTGTGTGAGATGTTGATCTAAACTGAACCTGTCCCATATTATTTTCTGATTTCTCGAGCAGTTTTTCTTAAATTGTGGATTTTTGTCCCAAAAGTTGTGTTCTTTAGGTTTATCATAGGCTGTTGTGTTGAGGTCCCTTACCCCTAATCTATGCCACTGATCCTCCCTTCTCTCTCTTAGCAAGTACCAGATTGTTTTGATGACTGCCGCTTTATATTATAGTTTAATATCTGGTACTGGTAAGCTACCTTCCTTCATGATTTTTTTTATTGTTTCCCTTGATGTTCTTGATCTTTAGTTCTTCCAAATGAACTTTGTTATAGTTTTTTCTAATTGATTAAAAATTTTTGGTAGTTTGATAGGTATGGCACTAAATAAGTAAATTAATTAAGGTAGAATGGTCATTTTTATTATGTTAGCTTATCCTACCCATGAGCACTCAATGTTTTTCCAACTGTTTAGATATCGATTTAATTGTTTGGAACTGTTTTGCAGTTGTGTTCGTATAATTGCTGTGTTTGTTTTGGTAGATAGATTCACAAGTATTTTATATTTCCTGGGGTCATTTTAAATGTTGTTTCTCTTTTAAACTCTTGCTGCTGTCATGTGTTGGAAATATGTAGAAATGCTGATGACTGATTTATGTGCATTTATTTTGTATCCTGAAACTTTTGTAAAGTTGTTATTTGTATTAACTTTTTAGTTGATTCTCTAGGATTTTTTAAGTAGACCATCATATCATTTGCAAAGAGTGATAGCTTAGTCTCATCATTGCCTATTTTAATTTTTTCAATTTCTTTTTCTTCTCTATTTGCTACTGCTAGTATTTCTAGCACAGTGTTAAATAATAGAGGTGATGATGGTGATCCTTGTTACTTTCCTGTTATTATTGGAAAGGCTTACAATTTATCCCCATTTCAGATGATGCTTATTGCTGGTTTTAGATATATACTGTTTATTGATTTTAGTAAAGGTCATTCTATTCCTATACTTTCTAGTGTTTTCAATAGGAATGAGTGTTGTATTTTGTCTAAGGATTTTTAGCATCTGTTGAGATAATCATGTGATTTTTTTGTTAGCTTATTGATATATAGATATTGATATAGTCAATTATGTGGATGGTTTTCCTAATGTTGAACCATCCTTGCATTCCTGGTTTAAATCCCACCTCATCATAATGGATGACCTTCTTGTTCACTTGCTGGAGTCTTTTTGCTAGAATTCAATTTAAGATTTTTGCATCTATGTTCATTAGGGAGATTGGTCTGTAGTTTTACATCTCTGTTTTTTTAACTTTCTGGCTTTGGAATCAATACCATATTTGTGTCATAAAAGGAATTTGGTAGAATTAATTCTTTGCTTATTATATCAAATAATTTGTATAGTATTGGGATTAGTTGTTCTTTGAATATCTGATAGAATTCACTTCTGATTCCATCAGGCTCTGGCGATTTTTTCTTAGGGAGTTTTTTAATGGCTTGTTCAAATTCTTTTTCTAATATGGGATTATTTAAGTATTCTATTTCTTCTGCTATTAATCTAGGCAATTTATATTTTTGTTAAGTATCCATCCATATCACCTAGATTGTTATATTTATTGCCATATAATTGGGCGAAATAGTTTTTAATGATTGCCTTAATTTCTCCTTTGATTTTTAGTATTTGTAATTGAGTTTTCATTTGGGGATTTTTAATTTGTTCATTTTCTACTTTTTTTTAATTTGTATGTCCAAATAATTAATCTCTGCAATCCCTAATTTGTTAACATATGTATTCAGTGATATAAATTTTCCCCTTAGAAGTTCTTTGGCTGCGTCCCATAGGATTTGATAAGAAGCCTTATCATTGTTATTGTCTTCAATGAAATTATTAATTGTTTCTATGATTTGTTCTTTCACTATAATATTTTGGAGAATCATATTATTTAATTTCTAATTAGTTTTTGTTTTCCTGTCTATGTATTCTTACTAATAACTATTTTTATTGCATTATGATCTGAGAAGTTTGCATTTATTATTTCTACTTTATTTTTACATTTGTTTCCCATGTTTCTATGCCCTTGAACATGATCAATCTTTGTGAGTGTTCCATGTGTTGCTGAAAAGAAGGTTTATTTCTTTTTGTCCCCATTTATTTTTCTCCATATATCTATTAACTAATTTTTCTAGGATTCCATTCACCTCTTTCATCTCTTTCTTATTTATTTTTGGGTTGATTTATCTAGTTCTTATAGAGAAAGGTTGAGGTCCCCCACTAATATAGTGTTATAAAATAAGAGATATATGGTATCTTTAAACTCCTTATAGGCTCCTTATTTTATGGTTCTTCTTAATCTGAGGAAGCTGTGTCTAGGTTCCCTTGATGGATAGTGCAGAGATACCTGGGTATTACCACTCAGCTGGTTGTTATGACTGAGAGATGGAGAGAGTGATAGAGAAAAGAGGAGAAAGAGAATGAAAAAGAGAATTTTTAAGAGAGAAACAGAAACAGAGAAAATGATAGAGAAAGAGGGAGAGAAAAGAATGATGAGGATAAGAAAGATAAAATTAGAAACAGCTGACCAGGGGATGACTTTTGAGGTCCATGCACAACAGGTGAATACTATTGCTGAGAATTGTTGAGCCCTACTGGGTATAGTCACTCACAGGAGTCTAGAAACTGTGGCTGCCCTTCCAAGGTAGAGAAAACAAGGGAAGCAAGTTGTTGTCTGCCAAAATTTGGGGATTATAGGAGCAAAAACTGTCCACTTTTGGTGGCAGAACTTCTGCAGGCCCTCATCAGATCACCTGAAGTCAATCACAGACTGGGTCTGTCAAGAGCAATAGGGACCAGGCCCCCAGGTAGTTTGGTTCAGTCCAAGTTCTGGAGATGGAGCCATCCCAGCCTAGCCAGGATGGGAAGGAAATAGTTGGCATGGGAGACAGAGGTGACATCAGCCTGAAGGGCCTGAGGGTTGCATGGAGCCAGGGGTCAAGGATGGGGAGTGGTTCCAGGTTTGGTGGCCTCTTCCTCCTGGGAGGCTCCTTGGTGGGGCTTGGCACAGAACCTTCCCCTAACAGTGGCCCTTGAAGACCCTGATTGTTGTGGTGGAGACTGCAGGGATAAGGAGGTGCTGGCGCCACCGGCTCTGGGTGAGGATCTTGTTCTCTTGAAGAGAAAAGTGAACAATGAAAATGAAAATTCCTGATTCCTATACCTGAAGTGCAATCCTCACAGAGGTGAAGAAATAGTTCCACTCAGGATTTTAAGTGAAGCAAAGAATATGGAAGTGTATGCTAGAGGAATATTGTGGAACCAGTGGAGGAGAGAATGTTTGTACTATTCAGAACAACAGTAAAAAAGAGATTACTTTGTATAAGAAATACCTAAAATTAGAATGTAAAATTAAGCTACTTTCTTTTGGTGATAAACAGCATATTTGTGAATAAAATTATAGTACAATTAAGGATGGTTTCTGCAAATTCTTCAACAAGCTTTCCTGCTCTAGGATGAAGGATAGATGTAGACAGGGTTCAAACCATGAGGGAATCCATAGGATAAAAATTATCACCAGGTGCTCAACAACTAATGAACATGGTTCATTTTCAGTAGTGAAAGTGTATTCCTTTTGGAGAAAATCTTCAGTGTATCTTGGGAAGAAAGACCCAGCTGTTTTTGGAGATGAACATATGCTTGATGGATTGCACAATTAAACAACTTCAGGAGCATTAGATAAGTCATCTACTCCATCTTTTTCTTCTAAGTTTCGTTTGACATCTAGAGCAGTCACAGAAGTTATGAAAGCTTATATGGACAAAAATACAGAACATTATGCTAGAGGAAATGTAGGAAATATTCAATATCTTGAAGAGAATAAAACTATACAACAAAACAAGATTCTTCCTGAAAATGATCTTAAAATTTTAATATCATCTTGGTTGCAAAATAAAACAAATGGTAAGTCAAATACACCTAGTTCTGAGCTGCTTTGTTTTCTTCAAAACCTGTGTAGTCAAGTAAACCATCTCCATGTAGGAGACAAGAATAAGCCTCAGGGAAACAATACAAAGCCAAATGAAAGCATTGTACTCATTGGAGTGGAACAGCAGCCTGTTTGTTCCTCTTTGGAAAAGATAATTTCTAAAAATATGGAAATGATGGAGAAGAAAATTACAGGCTACATTGACCGGCATATGAACAAATTACAAGAGCACATAGATAATAAAATTATTCTATTAGTGGACTTGCTGCAAAATTCTGATTCCATATGTATTTGGCTGATGCAAGAATATTAGGATTCTGGAGAGAGACTCTCAAATGGCAAGAGATAACTACTTAATTCTTTTATGAGAAAGAGATGTCTGCTAGATATTTGCACACATATCCCAAACTTCCAAAAGGTTTGGAGGGAAATGTACAGTCTGGTAGCTTTCCAAAGGTTATTTTCTGGTTAATGTAGAACAAACTCAGTGTTTGATATTTTATTACACTTGTTACTGTAATTCTCAGTATTGCACACTAAAAGTTAAGCTATTAGTGTCATAAAATATTTTTACTAGCAATATTTGTGACTCTTATAAGACCTTACTTCTATGGCTTCATTACTTAAAAAGATGGTGTTTTAAAAGAGCCATTTTTAGAATTCTAATTGAACTCAACAAAATTATCTGTGATCTCATATACCCTTTAAAGAAAACAAGTTTTTTTCTATTTATATAAATGATGATCTTAATTATTTTGTTATTTTAAAGTCATGAAAAAGTGCTTTAAAAACAGAGCAATAGAGACCACAATTGGTTGTGGATTAGAGGAACTGGAAAGAATAAGTACTCAGGAAATAAGAAAACCAAAATCTTGATCTGAAGCCATCATTCCCCAAACACATTTTCACTCCTGAGGCCACCCCAAGTAGAGCAGGAGATTCTCAATGATTAGTACCTGCCACAACCCCAAGCTGCCAGGCCCTAATACTTGAGCACTGAGTTAAAATTCCTCTACATCACAGTCCTTGGAAGGTGATTGGTGAAAGAGGAGATGTTGGCATAATTTCATACTCTGTAGGTGTGGACACAGGATGGAGGCATTTCTATTCTCTCATCACTTTTATGGTGACCAATATGCCTTTCCCTCCCTAATTCCCAATTATTCTCAGACTGAGTCATTTTCTGACAAAAAGGTTGGCAAGGGAGGCTCTCCAAAGGTCTTTGACAAATAGTGTGAGGAAGTAGGAGGGTCACAAGGCACCTCCTTTATTTATATGAAATCCAAGAGCTGGTCCAGAGTTACTTGCAAAGGCCACCTCAAAGCCTTGTATGCAGTGCTCCATTGGGAACAGGTCCAGGGATGTGCCTCGTGCTAACATCTGTCATTGTGGAGTTTTGGATGACTCAGTTTACCTTTACTTTAGAGAAATCCCAGTGCCACGTACCCTATTTTGGATTGAATATTAAGCAACTTTTTTTAAGGCTTCTCAATTGGATGAATGTTATCATCAAATGAAGCCCATTTTCTTAGTTTGACCTTTGCCTTTGATTTGTTACAGTTGACATTTGTTTACACCCTCACAAGAGCTCCTTCAACTCCAAGTTCAAAGCTCCAAAACCTTCCCACAGGAACTTACCATCATATTTAAAAGATAGCATGTTTCATCACTTCCTGTGTCCACCTCCAATTTCACATGGACAAACGGCAGCCTCAGTACTCTTTTGGACTGCCCAGGAGCCAGTCCCTAGTTTTTTTATTTGTCACTCACTATCACATGTGGATCACAGATCTCCCCTTCCCCACTTAATTCTAAGTTGGGTATGGTCACATTATTCCTGGTGGCTAAAGTCTAAAGAATGAATGAGGGTGAGGTAATTCCATTTACACAGAACCTAGAGACTGCCCAGTAGAACTCTGAGTGAGGAGGGTAGGCAAGTCTTTCTTTTGAACTCCAATGAGTTTTTTGCCCTGAGATCATTGTTTGAGTCTCCAAAGTGATGTCTGTAGTCTGCAGTCTTGCCTTGTCTATGCTCACAGGCTCTGTGTTCCTCAGCCTCCTGGGGTTCCAAGTCTCCCTGCTCTTAGGAGTAATTCTGTGGTGTCCTCAAACAATCCTCCCAGAAACTCAAGGTTGCTCCACTTGCAACAATAATAGCAATAGCAACAAAAGCAGCAGGAGGAGCAGGAACAGGAATAGAAAGGGGAAGAAGCACACAGCCTGGAGTTATCAACAGGAGTCTGAATTGGCAGG
Source organism: Gracilinanus agilis (assembly GCF_016433145.1). Lineage (NCBI taxonomy): Eukaryota > Metazoa > Chordata > Mammalia > Didelphimorphia > Didelphidae > Gracilinanus > Gracilinanus agilis. The sequence continues at coordinate 11,224 of NW_025399788.1, forward strand.
AGCAATGCCAGGGGCAGTATTGAAGAACACTGGCTCAAGCAGATGGTGTGAAAAGTGGCTTATCACTTCTCCATCAAGAGCCTCTCACTAAGTCACTCAAACTAAACAGATGTGCAGCTATGGCAGCTGGGAAAAATGGGAAAGTAAAAAACTGGCAAGAGCAGGATGGCAGCTCCAAATACAGTTTGGAGATCTCTTGGAGTTTGGGGGGGGGTGTTGTACAAAATGCTTTGGTAGGAGAAACATGGCTTTGCACAATTTATCTAGGCTACTTTAAAAAATTAAGAATTTTTTTCTCCAATTTCAGTGGTTACCATCATGGTATAGATGAAAATATGCAATAAATATATTGTTTTATAATATTTATTAACAATCACTAGAAGTAAAGGAATAAAATGGTTACAAAATAAAACTACGAAATCATGGCTAATCTTCCTGCTCAAATAGCGCACTCCATCAAAGCTGCAATTCAGGAAACATAGGGCTAGCCATGGAAGACCACCCAATTTATTTCCTATCTACATCAGCATGTAATGACAGGAAGTCAGTGGGCTCCTTGGAAATGTAGTTCAAAAGCACAAGATTTCCAATTATACAATTCATTAACTCAACCAATGTTCTCTTTCTAAAGTACAGTGCCAAGTCGGCCTAGCCATACCTAGGTGAAAATGAGGTTTGTTTGGACCCCATTGTCACAGCAACAAGGGCATGTTTGGTAACAAATCCAGTGACATCACAGAAACTTGTCTTAACTCCCATCATCCTAACGGTCATGGACAAAACTAGCCACATTGACAAAAAACCAATTTGGGGGCAGTCCCCTATTGGCACAAGAGTGTACATTCAAAACAAATGCATTTAACTCATTCAACTCACCATAGTTCAAATCCACTGCACCCAAATTGCAAATTTGATTTTATGGTCCAGTGAAGGGTCTTCAGGCATCTTCATGGTCCCCTCACCAAACAGGTTCGTTGTCTGGATTCTAGGGTGATGGCAAAATCCTTATCCTGAAATTACTCTCAAAAGAATTTAAATTTCACATTATAGATTATAAAACATATATTTCCTTCTAAGAATTATACATTTCCCCCTGAAATTACTCCTAAAAGTTTTAAATATACATATACTTTTACATTATCGAATTTTAAAAAACTTAACACACATCCCCCTGAGGAAAATTCTAAACATACATTTCTCTACTGCAAAGGGTACCTCAGGTCAGCTAAGGATGCATGGCTGAGTCACGGGGGTTGTATGAAATCAATTGGCAAAAGAAATAATAAAAAATTAAAAGAATAAAATTCAAATAAAAGGAGAAAAAATTAGCTTGTGAATGAAATGTAAGATGTACAAAAAATGTAGGGAAAATAAACTTATAACAGGCCTTTGGATCAAGGCCCAATTAAAGTGATTTAAGCAGTTTGCTATTACCCATTCAGGGCCAGGACTATAGAAAATTCCCATTCTCTCCTTATATAAGAGAAATAAGGGGAATGTCACTCTCTGGTCTGATTTGCCTTCAACTTCTCAGGGAATGAGCCAATAAATAACGAATCTTAGGTGCTTTACTAGGAATCTAAGGTAAAGGGGACCCTTGTCGTCTAAAATGTTAGAAAAGACTGGGACTCCAGGACACAAACCCCAGTTTCAAGCCCTTCAGTATTGGCATAGAACTTCTGCAATCCATGCAGATTCTCAGTCAAGTCTACATCACCAGGTGGCTCTTGTTAGCAATTCTCCTGGAATCAGACAGAGAGGCATTAATCAGAGTCCCTTAGCATTAAACAATATATGGCAGGTTCCCAAAATGTAAGGCTCTTCAGGTATGCATCATTATAGCAAATACATATTTGCCTTAAGCTTATATCACTGTAAAATAAAAAAGGATAAAAATGATGATATATGTACTTCCAGTACAAGATGAGAGAAAAATCAATTGCTCTAATTAAAAAAAATGTTTAAAAATCAAATATATATATACATATATATGTATATGTGTATATATATATATACATATATACGTATATAT
>NW_025399789.1:0-6933 GCF_016433145.1 Gracilinanus agilis
GGCGCGGGGGGGGGTTGAAGGGGAAAGGGGAGCATGAATCATGTAACCATGTTAAAAATGAATATTAATAAATGTTAAAAAAAAATGAGCTAGAGAAGGAAATGGCAAACCACACCAGAATCTTTACTGAGAAAACTCCAAAAAAGGTCATGAAAGAGTCAGAGAAAACTCAAGGTAACAGGGGTAGGAAATTAGGCATCTAGGTTTTCAGAACCAGCTCCCTTTCCACTACAGTCCAGTGGTTCCCAAACTTTTTTGGCCTACCACCCCCTTTCCAGAAAAAAATATTACTTAGCCCCCTAGAAATTAAATTTTTTAAATTTTAATAGCAATTAATAGGAAAGATAAATGCACCTGTGGCCATCACTGCCTCCCTGAATTGCTGCAGCACCCACCAGGGGGCGGTGGTGCCCACTTTTGGAATCACTGCACTACACTATGCCAAAATTCTTCAAGGAGCATATTTCAGGGGGCAGCTGGGTGACTTAGTGGACTGAGATCCAGGCATAGAGATTAGAGGTCCTGGGTTCAAATCTAGTCTCAGGTACTTCCTAGCTGTATGACCACAAGGAAGCCACTTAATGCAAATAGCTTCACCCTTACTTGTGTTTAAAAGAAAAGAATCCAAAGCCCATATTCTAGTCTCCAGGACTGGGTGGTTTTCTTCACCCTGTGATACACTAAATTTTCTTTGAACTAAAATAATGTGCAGCCATAATTAACACAACTCTTCTACTGCCCTTTAGTATTCCCCCATGGCATCCTAGACTTCTTTTTGTACTTGGGAGATTCTAAGACTTGAATCAAGATGATTGATGGAGAAATTTCGATTACCACTCCCCATGCCTCTTTACCTGTAGATTCCTACCTCTTACCCCTCTAGGGCAGGGACTGTCATTTTTCGTCTTTGTATTCCCAGCTTTGAGCACATAGTAGAGGATAATTAATTCCTATTGAATTGAAAATGTAACTGAAGGGGGGTCCTCTCTGGAGAGGAAATCCATCAATGATTTAAGAAGGAGGAGGTGGTTATCATCAGCTGTCTCTTCATTCATTTTACCTTCTTAATTAGATGTGTTTAAAAGATTAATGCCAAGCCTGACGCTGATACATTCAAGTAGAAAGGGCAACCGATATTCAGCCAATTGTCTACACAACATCCAGACTTGCATCTCCAAATGCCAATACCTCCTCTCCATCCTGCCCACTCCCCCTTCCTCCAGGTGTCCAGCAGACAAAGCATCTCGGTGATGGAATGCCTTATCATCTGGGGAATAAATAGACCTAACCAGAGATTGATATTTTGCTAATGAGGATGTAAAGTTTTGACTTCAAGTCTATTTCTGCAACTAGGGGGCTCAATAGATAGAACACTAGACCTAGTGTCAGAAAAAAGGCTTTCTAATCTTTCCTCAGATGCTTACTAGTAGTATGGATTTGGGCAAGTAAATTAGTCTTTGCCTCAGTTTCATTGTCTGTAAAATGAGAATTAGAATATTTGCCCCTCAGAAGCAATTTGGTGGCTCTGTGGATTGAGAATCAGGACTATAGAAAGGAGGCCCTGGGTTCAAATCTTTTTTTCTTTCCTTTGAGAGTTGAAAGCTATTTAGGGCAGTTTGGTAGCTTAGTGGAGAGAGTGCCAGATCTGGAGTTGGGAGACACTCCCTAACTGTGTGATCCAGGGCAAGTCACTTAACCCCTATTGCCTAGCCCTTCTCTTTTGACTTGGAACCAATTCATAGTATTGATTCTAAGATTGAAGGTAAGGATATAAATATATATATATGTATATATATATATGCATATATATATAAAGAATATTGCCTATTTGTGAGGATAAAGCAATATCTCTAAAAACACTTTACAAACTTTATTTTTTTTCATTTTTTATTGTCATGCAAAACACTCTTCCATATTGGTCATTGTAAGAGCAAAATCATACACAACCAAATAATAAACATAAATTATTATAATTATCTGGGCAGATAAAAGTATTTTTCTCTCCTTTACTTAAATAAAATTTTCCCTTAAGAAGTTCTATAGTATAATAATAATAGTTAGCATTTATAGAGCGCTTATGTTTTTTTTTTTAATGCATACCTTACAATACCTTGTATTGGTTCTAAGGCAGAAGATCAGCAAAGGCTAGGCAATGGGATTTAAGATATTAACCTGACCAAGTGGTCAGGGTAACACAACTAAGAAGTGGCTCAGGGGGCAGCTGGGTAGCTCAGTGGTTTGAGATGCAGGCCTAGAGACAGGAGGTCCTGGGTTCAGATCAGGTCTCAGACACTTCCCAGCTGTGTGACCCTGGCAAGTCACTTGACCCCCATTGCCCACCCTTACCACTCTTCCACCTAGTGGCCAATACACAGTTAAGGGTTTAAAAAAAATTAAAAATTAAAAAAAAAGAAGTGGCTCAGGTCAGATTTGAAGCCAGGACATATAGAGTATTTGTTGTTTTGTCTTGCCTGACTCTTCATGACACCATAGAGTAGACCATAGCAAGCGAATGATGTTTATAGGGTTTAAAAAAAATTTCCTCAATGTTTATTTTAAAATTTTAATTTTTAATATTGTATTCATTTTTAATTTTTTAAATTTAAAAAGAATTTATATTTATATTTTTAATTTTTTAACTAAAAATAATATTAATGTTCAGACATTTTGCAATCTGTGTTCTCTCCCTCATACCCCTACTCCTTCCCCAAGAAGGCAGTTAATATGAGACAGGTTGTACATATGTTTAATATATTATTTCCATGTTTGTCATAGTGTGAAATAAGATACATATTGGTTACCCTAGAGAAAAAGTCATGGAGGAAAGAAAGAGAAAAATGGCACGCTGCAATCCACTTTTGGACTTTGTCTGCTCCTTCTATGGCCTTTCTCACCATGAGTCCCCTGGAGCTGTCCTGGGTCCTTGCCTTGTTGACAATACTTTCAGTCTTTCACTGTTGGTCATGGCACATTATTGCTGTTACCATGTACGACCTTCTCCTGATTCTGCTCACTTCACTTTGCATCACTTTATTTTTTGCATCACTTTCCAGGCTTTTTTTATGATCACCTTGTCTGTCATTTTTTATGGCACAATAGTATTCCTTTATGCTATACTACAATTTCTTTAGCCTTTCCACAACTGAAGAATGAACACTCAAGAGGGTTTTCTTGTCAAAGGTACTGGATTAATTTGCTATTTACCTTCTCCAGTTGATTAACATAAACAAAAGTTAAACGACTTGCCCAGAGTCTATAGCTAGTGTGCAGTTTATAATTATTCTCCCTGCTACAATTTCCCCCAACTTCCTTCCTTTGTGGGAGGTGTCTGAGAGAGGGTTTGGGTGCCTTTTGGCTCTCTCAAGTCAGCTCTCAGCTAATAGATCTCTCTCAGCGCCTTTTCCCCTTTCTTCCTAACTCCTAGTTTTCCCCAGACCTTCCCCTTTCTAATTTAAATAAAACCTAGCTATTCTAAACCCTAAGTTGCTCTCAGATCTTTTATTTGAGCCCAAAGGGCTCTGGTCAATTTCCCCCTGCCAGGCTGGGACACTACCTTCCTTTCCCTTCCTCTACCTTCCTCTCACCTTTCTCCCATCCACCCTTCCTTCTACCTACCTTCCCTTCACCCTCTCACACTAGTGAGTGTCTGAGGCTGGATTTAAACTCCATTCTTCTTGACTCAAGTCCTGGCTCCTTATCTACTCCCTTTAGAGTGCCAGGTCTGGAGTTAAGGAAGACTCATCTTCCTGGGTTGAAATTGGACCTCAGACACTACAACACCACCTAGCTGTCTCTTCTAGAGTGCTTTGTGGTTGTCATTCATTTGTTTCAGGGGTTCCTGACTCCTTGGGACCCCATTTGGGGTTGCATTCTGTGGAGTAGTGTGGGTGCCATATGTGCATTAGCTCATTCCATCCCTATTAGTAACTCTAAGATCTCAAGTGCTGTTCTTACAGTTGAAAAACTAAGTCACTTGCCTGAGTCATGCAGCTGGCAAATTTCAAAAATACCATTCCTGGGGAAGCTTGTCCTAGCTCCAAGCCTGATACTCTGTTTCATGACCTGCATCAGAGCAGTAGAAAGAACAGTTACCCCGAAGTTGAGAGATCTGGGGTCTTCCACTTACTGGCCTTGTTATCTGGGGCAAGCCATTGTACCTTTAGAGTGCCAGGTCTGGTGTTAAGGAAGACTCATCTTCCTGAGTTTAAATCTGACCTCAGACACTTCCTAGCTGTGTGACTCTGGGCAAGTCACTTAACTCCATTTGCCTCCATTTTTTCATCTGTAAAATGAGCTGAAGAAGGAAATGGCAGACAACTCCTATATCTTAGCCAAAGAAGACCCTACATGGAATCACAAAGAGTGGGATGTAACTGAAAATAAAAACATTTTCCCTTTAGGTGAGACATGAAATTTTGTGGTTTACTTAAAAATTTGCCCAATCGCTTCCATCTTTGAGCTTCAGTTCTCTTTTCTATAAAATAGGGTTATTATGAGGAAAGAGCATTCTGTATTTATAAAGAACTTGATAAATGTGAATTGTTTCCCAGGACTGGACTCTTAAAAAATTAGATTCTGCCTGGTTGTCCTTAAGTAAAAGAAGTGTCAAGAAATGAGGGAGGAGGGTCCTACTGCCACCAAAGTAACTTCAGTCTCCTAAAAGGTTTGGGAATGAGCACGAGGGCAGCATCTGCTATTCCAGTGGTTCCCAAACTATTTTGGCCTACTGCCCCCTTTCCAGAAAAAATATTACTTAGCCCCCTGGAAATTAATTTTTAAAAATTTTAATAGCAATTAATAGGAAAGATAAATGCACCTGTGGCCATCACTGCTTTCCTGGATCGCTGCAGCACCCACCAGAGGGCAGTGGTGCCCACTTTGGGAATCACTGTGTCATTCTGTGGCTTCAATGGTGATTAAATGTCTAATGATGGTATTATGTAAATTCAAGTGAATTAAGAATGTATATCACCAAAATGACTTTTTTTTTTACCCACTCTACTTATTATTCCAAACCGGCAAGATTCTTCAATCCTCACAAATAACACAAAAATGAACAGTGGAATAAAGTAATCAATCAACATTTATTAAGTATCTACTATGTGCTAAGCACTAGAATCTAAGCAAAGAAGTCATTGCTGAGATGTCTTTTGTAAGGTGACACACAATGCACCTTTATTTTAGAAACCTGGGGTTTTAATTGTCTCTCTCCCCTCCTCCCCAGCTCACTAGCGGGGACACCTGAGATGCGGATCCTTTGAAGCAGCCATTCTTTCTCTGAATCTTAATTTTCTCATCTGCTTCTCAGTGGCGCTTTAAAGGTTAGACATGGCATGCATGGAGGGCAAAGAGCACTAGTTTGGGGTGAAGAAGCCTTGGTTCCAGACACAGGAGAGGATGATATATATTAGTACAAGCCCTCCTCATAAGGCAGCAGGTGATGAAATGTCATGATCATTCACAATTACAGGTATGCCTGACCTCATGTTTACCTTGTGTATTTTTCATGTTAGAATTCGGGTTGCTGTCACTGACATAACGGAACATAACAGAACTGCTACACACTGTGATGTTAGCAGTACTAAGGGTTTAGAAGTAGTCAACCTTGGGGGCTGCTAGGTGGTTCAGTGGATGGAGAGCCAGTCCTAGAGACTTGGGAGGTCTTGAGTTCCAATCTGGTCTCAGATACTTCTTACATGTGTGACCCTGGGAAGGACACTTAACCCCCATTCTCTAGCTTTACTCTTCTTCTGCCTTAGAACCAACATACGGTATTGATTCTAAGATGGAAGGTAAAGATTTAAAAAAATAATAAAGAAATAGTCAACTTTGATTTAATAGTGTGCAACTTTGTACTTGTGGCACAGGCCTTACATGGTAGGCATTTCATTGCTTCTTGATTGGCCAATACATATGAAATAGACTATATTATCATGTGAACATGTATGCACATATGTGTCTCTCTCATAAATTTATAGATCCTGGATTTATGTCAAGAAGCACTAAATAGGGGGCAGCTGGGTAGCTCAGTGGATGGAGAGCCAGACCTAGAGACGAGAGGTCCTAGGTTCAAATCTGACCTCAGACACTTCCCAGCTGTGTGACCCTGGGCAAGTCACTTGACCCCATTGCCTACCCTTACTACTCTTCTGCCTTGAAGCCAATACACAGTATTGACTCCAAGACAGAAGGTAAGGGTTTAAAAAAAAAAGAAGTGCTAAATATCTCCTTGCCCAATGGAAACTTGCCCAGTTTTAGCACTAATGAGAGAAGTGATTTTGAGCCAGTGACGCATCTCACTGGCCTTTGATTTCCTCCTCTCTAAGGTCTCTCCAATTCAAACAGTTCAATGAACCAAACATAGCCTGTGGCATTGGAGTTGTGAAATCTTTCTCCAATTTTCTAATTCGTCTCAGTTGCGTTATTAGTGGTTTCCTAAATGTTCACGGCAAGACAGAGATTCACAGATAACAAAGATCTCTCACGTTATGGATAACAAAGATCTTTTGTTGTTGTTCAGTTGTGTCCCACTCTTTGTGACCCCATTTGGGGTTTTCTTGGCAAAGATACTGGAGGGCTTTGCCATTGTCTTCTCCACAGGTATCATCTCCCACAATTCTTATTATTTCTAGGTCATAACTCCCCTACTAGGTCATGCCAATCCCATGTTTATGAAGTCATGCCCTGGTGGGTGTCATTGCTTAATTTTATCAGAAGACCAGGGAATAAATCTCACCTTGCTGCTACTTAATATCTATGTAACCTTAGGCAAGTCACTTCCTCTTCTCTGGGTTTGAGTGATTCCTCTGTAAAATGAAGAAATTGGGTCATTGCTAAGGTTCTTTCTATCTAGTAGGTTATGCTTTCATGAACACTTGTCTCAAGCATAGATATTAACCTATATAATATATGACAATATAGTATATATATAAT
>NW_025399790.1:0-5517 GCF_016433145.1 Gracilinanus agilis
ATATATATATCAGAAAATGCAGAATATATATATTCTGCATTTTCTGATCTATTGTACATATGGAAATGCTCATTTTATTTGGTGTCAGTTAAGAATGAAAAAAATTAATATTTATTCAAACAAACTGACACAAAGAACCATGGAGAGAGAGAGAGAGTCTCAGATGGATTGGGATACCCAAGAGGATAATTAGGGCTTTCAAATATATCTAGTAGGGCAGGAACAGATCCATTCTGCATTGCCTTCAATGCTGTTATATCCTGGTGAGATTGGTCCATGTGAGGAGAAGACATCAGCTAAATCAGAAAAGAAGGTTGAAAGAATTTGGTTGTAGGGGTCTGGGATTTTCTCCTAGATGACACAAGTGGATAGAGTACCTGACCCGGAGTTGAGAAGACCTAAGTTTGAATCCTGCATCAGACTCTTACAAGTCATGTGACTCTGGGCAAGTCATCCAACTACTGGCCACCCCAGTTTCTTCAGCTTTAAAATGGAGATCACAACAGTCATTGATTTTCTGGCTGGACTGCTCTTTTTGATTTTCAGAATCATTTCATCCCTTCACATGTTCATATTAAAATATGAAAACTGCATGTTCATGTATAATATATTTATTATTTAGTCAACCATGTGATTTTAATAGATTCCTATTCTTCTATCTGTTTTTGAGAAGGGAGCTGTTCAGGGTGATAGAAAAAAGATCCTGTTATAATTCCACTTAAAATTTTGCTAGAGTAAAAATGAATGTTTGATATTCTATTAATCTGAAAAAATTGTTATTGTTTAGAATATTTTCATAAAGTACTCTATAAAGGAAATAAATTATGCCATTTTCCTGTTGGTTTTCGCAGTCTATAATCAGCTTTCAAATACTGAGGAGAATTAAGAAGTAGCAATGAAATGTTGAATACACACAGTAACAGACATAGCTCCACAAATCTGCCTCCCTAATACTATCAGTGAAGCTAATAAATATGAAGGGCTCTTGAAAGCACTGTGTTTGAAAACTTGGGATCATTCAGAGGGCATCTAGGCGGTTTTGTTCTGCATAATTCTCTATAATGAATAAAAGTTTATAGGATCATAGATTTAGAGCTGGAAAGAATCTTTAAGCTTATATTATACAGATCAAGCTTTGGGCCCACTCTCTCAGCTTACACTGGCCCAAGAGTCTGAGTACACAGAGAGTTCTGTGGAGACTGAAAGGCTGGGGTATTTTTAGAACTACAGCTCACGAGCGTCTATCCAATATGTTGCCCATCAATTATTAGTTGATATCAGTCAACCAACCCAAATTAATTAGCTTACAGAAACACATATTTATTAAGGTAAATATAAGGAGAGTTTCCATATCTATAAGTACATCAAGCTAAGAATTTAAGAGCTTGTGTAGTAAAGGGGGAAACTCTCAGTTCCTGATTCTCTCCACGGGGAACTCATGAAATTGTTAGGTATGACATAGCTTCTGCTGGATTCCTTGTAGATCCCAAAGCTCTATTTGCTCAGAGTGTCTAGTTTCTTGTCAATGCACCTCTCAGCTGCTGATTCAGTATCCTAATACTGCCGTTAATTAATGCTGTTCTAGGGACACTCCTATCGTGGCAAATTGAAAATCCCAATGTCCCAACCTGTCACAAAAGGGCCGTGTTGTAGGGGTCAGGATACTACCAGCCTGACCCCAAACAATTACTTAGAAATTACCTTGTTACAGAACCAGGAGAACATCGTACACAGAAAGTGAAACATTGTGGAATGATCAAATGTAATCGACTTTGCTACTAATAGCAATGCAGTGATCCAGGGCAGCCTTGAGGGACTTATGAGAAAGAATGCTATCCACATGAAGAGAAAGAACTGTGGGAGAAGAAACACAGAAGAAAAACATACGATTTATCACTTGTTTATATGGATATAGGATGTGGGATTTTGGTTTTTCAAAGATTATTCTATTAAAAAAAAAGGAATAATACAGTAATAGGTATTGAATGATAATACACGTATAACCCCGTAGAATTGTTTAGGGGAGGGGAAAACATGAATCATGTAACCATGGAAAAATACTTTAAAATAAATTTAAAAAAAAACAAAAAAATCAAAAATGAGAATTACCTTGCTATGGATACTCGCTCAAGCTGAATATTATACTTCAAATGTAGTCTTATTATAGCAGAGGAGGACAGGATTATCACTTCCCTAGTCCTGGACTCTATTCCTCTTTTAATTGGCTTTTAAAATTCTTTTAACATACTCTTTACTCTTGTTAAACTTTCAGCCCCACATTATTTTCACATGAACAGCTGCCATACCCTCCCATATTGCACTTATTAAGTCAAGAATCAGGGAATTATGTATATTCACAAATATTAGATAGCAAAGTCGAAGTCGCACTCAAATTCTAAACACAAAGACAAGAAATGTCAACACTGAGTTAGTGGTCACAGAGGTGATAGAGAAGGGCGAAAAAAAGGGCTCTTGCTCACTCAATAATCTTATTAGCTGTGAAGAATAAAATAAGCCAAATATCATATTTATTTTATGCTTTTTGCTCAAAGAACATTATGCAAAGAGATGTGCATGTGATTAGAAAAACCTTTCATCTTTCGAAAATTTTCTGCCTCTGGAGCAAAGGAAAAAGTCTATATAGCTTTGAGAGACATTCCCAAACATGATGCCATAGCCGCATTGGCACACACAAAGAGCAAAAAGCAGACCACAAAATGGTCTCATTTGCACAGATATTAGCATTAAATTAGAGCCAAGCTGAGAAAATCTAAAGAAAGCCAAATCCCATTGGAAATGAACCTTCAGGTATGGATCTCAAAAATGGCATTACGAGCAAAAGTAAATGAAGTTCTTCTAAAGATTGTCATTATTTATTCATGTCCATCTCTTTAACAAAATGCACACGTAAATATCTAGATCCAACTCTCCTGGGTATCTTGTGATCAGTGGCACAAAAATGCCAATAGGCCAGAATACTACAACATTGAATCTGCTTAGAGCATGTAGAAATGTACAACTACTCTGGTCTCATAATGCCATTCCTGATTGGGTGGCTTCCTTTCACTGTGTTTCTATATAAGTTGTTTTTCTTCCTCAGTCCAGGGATAACTGCTGGCACCACTCACAGCAAGCCACACAATTCAGGTCTGTATTGAAGAAGTCTTGAAGTTCTTTGAGAAAGGTGAGACTGTTCCTTTCTACTGGGGTCCAAGGTCATGCTGCTTAGAAGTCCCAGCGCCAAGACTTAAACCAAGATCTTCCAACTTTAAGCACAATACTCTTGACCCATTATGCCACATGGTTTCACTCACCACTATTACTTGACACTGACCTCTGGACATATCCCAACTATCTAGTAGTCTCTCTAGGCAAGCCAGCCTTGGTGAAGCCACAAGACACTCTGAGAAACAAAAATTAGAAAGTACCAGGCCAGTTAAACTACTGTCACCACCTCAATTATCACTCTTCCTCAAACACTGAGGGTGATGGTCTAGGCCAGTGATGGGCAAACTTTTTAAAGAGGGGGCAAAAAGAAAGGAGATGCTCATCTGTCAGTCTGTTTCTAAGGCAACTCTTTCCAAGTTTCATTGTATTGTATCCTACTCATTGCATTCATCAGATTAGGAATAATGTCAAGCAGCTGGATAGAGCATTTCAGGGGGCTGCATCTGGCCCGGGCCATAGTTTGCCCATCACTGGCTAGGCCCTTAAACCAAAAGCCTTGGGAACAACAATCCTGCCCCCCACCCTGGGTTGCTACTCTAGTTTCCAGCCCCCACAGCTATCACTGCGTAGAGCAAAAACTGTTCCTCACATCCACTAACATCCATTGCTGACCAACTGCCAACAAGAGGTAGGCAAGCCCAAGAATCCAGTAAGTGGTAACAATATCCAGTTAATTGGTCCTGATTCCAACCCAGCCCCTACAGCCATCATTCCAGGAAGAAACTCTTGTGAAGAAAAGGAAAGCCATTCTAACTTATAGCTGAAACCTTCCATAAGGCTTGTCTCCCCCCTTAGAATGTGAGCTCTTTGAGATCAGAGGCCTTCTTACTTTTCTATTTATATTCCCAACCTTTAGCATTGTGTAATTAGAATTTTGCTCCCCAGAAACACCATCCCATTTGTGTATTTATGCTCATCTACTAATGTAGGGAAGATATAAGTTTTGTGTAGCTCCTCCCGTGGTCTCTGCTCCCAGTAAGGAGGCTGTAGCAGTTGGGTAAGTGCCAGGCAGGAGAATTTTATTCACGTGGCTTTTACTTTTTTATTCAGGCTTTTACTTTTGTTCTTGTATTTCTTCTACTTCAAGTGATTATTAAGAAATTGTATAAAATATAATACTTGTAGTTATTGGATATTAATTTAAATTTTACAGCATATTGCTTTACACATAGACAGCACTTAAATACTATTCATTCATTTATCATTCAACAGAGCAACGAAGAGGTACTTGTTTGGCCCATGGCTCCATTTGGAGGTTTATCATCATTCTAGTCTTTGGAATGGGCACAAAATGGGATATGATTTCACATGTAACCAGAACAGTTCTGAGGAAACATTTCTATGTATTGGTAATACCAGTAGAAAATGACAGAGTTTTATGACCAATGTAGTCATCTTCCTCCATCATTGTGAAGTTCTTTGAAATCTTTAGCAGCCTACACAATGACTCAGAGACCAATGCACTCTGAGAGTCAAATTGAAGTGTTTCCTGAGCTCAACTGTAGATCCTGTTATAGCATTTAGAACACAGTGGGTGCTTAATAAATGTTTATTCATTGACTGACTGTTCCTTATCTTCCCTCAATTTGTCCTTTAAAATTCAATCCAAACTTTCTTTGAAATGTCTGCAGGGATGGGAAATATAGAGGTGATGTTTAAGCTAAAAGGCTGTTACGGGTCAATCTATCTATTTTTCAAATCCTTGTCCCTAGAAAGGCAGAATTCTTTGTGGAACCCTTAAATGTAGGCAATTCTCCCTTGAATTCCATTAAGTTGCTCTGGTTGGATATTTATTGGGACACACAGCCATTTCCTTGGGTGGTTCTCATCCTTTAGTTTTGTTGTACAAAGGTATTACCTTTTTGGTGTCATTATTATCCCCATTATGATGATCTACGGTCATATGCCTCTCAATGTGTAATAAATTGTGGTTAAAAGGAAAATTCATGATTCACCATCAGTGCCTTCTTTTATAGGGTGATAATTCTCACAAATAGGTCCCAGCCGGACAGACAATTAGATGGTGTACACATGGCTTTTATTAGCATTTGAACTACCACATACCTGCTCTAATGAATATGATGCATTGTCCATGAAAGCGTTCAGTACAGTCATTTCTAAAGGTTGCTAATGCTATAAGTAGAATAGATTCCCACCATGTTGGTGAACAAGCACAACAGCAACATTATGAGTGTCCCTCATTGAAGTGAGAAAGCCATCTCATAGTAATATTTGACCTGCAGCATGATTCAATTCAGTTCAATGAATGAAGTGCTTAAAATATGTTAG
>NW_025399791.1:0-7991 GCF_016433145.1 Gracilinanus agilis
TTTCTTTCTTTCTTTCTTTCTTTCTTTCTTTCTTTCTTTCTTTCTTTCTAAGTATTGTCGAGGAAAGAAATCAATGTATTGACCATTTCTGAATGTGTATGTTTCATTCTGAATCTTTAGTCCTTCACCTTTTTGCTTAACTGTGGGAAGCATGAGTCATCATTTTCCAATATGTTTAAAGTATCTCTCAAATCTCCCATGAAAAAAGAAGAATCAGAGAGATGACAGGGGGCAGGGGGAAGGGCATAGAAGGCAATTTGCAAATTTTGAGGATTGAGTGCAAATTCCTTATCTTTACTCTTCTGTCAGAGGACATTTTCTTTCATCCTTTTGGGAAAAGTTTAAGGGTCTATTATGTACAAGGCACTATAACACTAGTCTCTTGTAAACAAACAAATAAACTTAACAAAACACCCCTTGACCTGAAGGAGCATATAACCTAATTGAAAGATACAATTTTACACATGAACTCCAAAATAGAATGTGCTAAGCCTGGAAAATTAATTGGTAATTAGACTGTTATTGTTCAGTCATTTCAATTGTGCCCAAACCTTTGTGACCCCATTTGGGGTTTTCTTGGCAAAGATACTGGAGTGGTTTGCCATTTCCTTCTCCAGCTCATTTTACACAGAAGGAAATTGAGGTAAATAGGGTTACTTGCCGGGATCATATAACGAGATTCTGAGGCCAAATTTGAATTCAGATCTTCCTGACTCCAGGCTTGGGCGTCTATACAGTGCACCACTTAGGTGTAGGAGTCTAAATCAATTGCCAGGCATAGCAGCTGATAATGTATCTTGTAGGTAATAAGAGGCAGGGATGGATTTTGAGTGGAGGAGTGGTACATTCAGATCTGTATACTCTTCCTAGAAAAGCAAAAGGCTATGCATATGCTGGAGGGACAACAAGATAGGGATGTGACAAATGCCTAAAATGCTTCATCTCAGAATCCTCCCACAGAGTCTTTATTGAATGGCATAGTTTTTAGTGTCCTGCACCACTCCAAAATTACTTATTTTTACGCCTTGGCTGTATTTTTAAATTATCCATATACATGCTGTTTCCTTCAGTAGAATGTAAACTTCTTCAGGGAAGAGTCTTTCATTTTTGTCTCTCTCTCCATTGCCTAACACAACACCTGACACACAGTAGGCACTCAATATTTCTGGAACTGCATTGAATTAAATCAAATCCCATATTTAGTAGCTACAGTGGACTGGGGTCACCAAAATTCTGGAGGAATTACCTGGTGGAGGCAATTTTGTCATAGAACAAGCAGGAATAGAAAACTCTTTGGGGAGTGGAGTAATCAGGAAGTATATAGTAGTTAGCTAGTTCCTACCTATACCTCCTTTTGTATCTGGGCACCATGTCTCTTCAAGCTTATACCAGCGAGCTCTGGCCTCATCCCTACAATTTGGTTTTGTGTTCTCTGAAGAAAAATGCCCAAAGCAATTTCCCCCCAATCACACACTGGTAATCATTTTATTTTTCTGATTATGTTTCTTTTTCTCTTTCAGCCCTTTGTTAAATTACGAGGGGACCCTTTCTTCACATTCTCTCCCTCTCTGCTTCTCTCTGTCTCTATGCTAAGTGCCAGCTGTCATTGCCTGGCAGATAATTACCATTTTACAAACAGTATTTAGGGAAATGACATCAGTTTCTGAATATACTGCTGTCAGGGCTCATTCAAGGGGCTTTCCTCTGTTAACCACCTTCTCTGTTTGCCGGCTGGGCGGAAGCAATGAGGATTGAGGGGAGGGGGAAAAGGAAGTCCCTTCTTATCTCCCAGGCTTTAGAGAACAATTGCATCCCATTTGTCATTCTTAGTCTGACAACCCTCATTTCACTGTACCCAAATCCTCCTTGCCATCCTCTGGCTTTCAGTGGTGAAATAAATGGCTATTTGTCTCCTTGCCATGCATTGAGCTTCCCTTTTTATAGGTGCTGGTGCAAAGGCAGCAAGAGCTGGCTACTAAACTTAGAGGGTGATAAGTGCTAATAACTTATTCTCCTACCCTTCTCCTGTGTTTTGTTTTTCCATATTTAATGTAGGACTTTAGAATTCAGAATTAAGTTGTACTTATGTAATGGGAAATTCAAAAAGACCTTCCTATCTAGCTCCCCCAAACTCCTTCAAGTCTTTACTCAATTAAAAATTATTAGTAGAATAAAAATACCTGCAATCTAGCACTTTAAAGTTTACAAAACTTCCAATTTACTGTGATAGGGTAGATAGCTTAGTCTAATGGGAATAAGAAAGCCTAGAGATTATTCCATTATAAGAACTGATGGAAGGAAAAGAGGATCATTATTAGTTTGGAAAAAAGAAGAGCTTGGGGGATAAAAGCTGTTTTAATATATATATTTGTATATGTATATATATATGTATACATATATATATATAATTGATTTTCCTAAATGTTTTCCAATTACATTAAAAATGTAACTTTCATTGTTTTAAAACTTTGAGTTCCAAATTATCTCTCTTCTTCTCACTATTCCAATACCCCTTTAAAAGGTAAGCAATGTAATATAAATTATATAGGTGAAGTTATATAAAACATATTTCCATATTACACATATTGCAAAAGAAAATTATATTTCCATCTGCACTCAGAGTTCATCAGTTCTCTCCCTGATACTGTTACTGCATACAATGTACACCTGGTTCTGCTCATTTTACTTTACATCAGCTCATAGAAAACTTCCCAGGTTTTTCTGAAACCATGTTGCTAGCCATTTCTTATAGCACAACTGTATTCCTTTCACTACACCCAGTACTGCACAGTAGTATTCTGTTTTAATAATATACCATGACTGGTTTAGCCACTCCCCACTTGATTGGCATCCCTTTAATTTCGAAGTCTTTGACACCCCAAAATAGCTACAATAAATATTGTTGTACTAATAAATCCTTTCCTATTTTCTTTTGGCCCTGTTGAATATAGACTTGATAGTATTAAAGCTGTATTCAAATCTCAGTTCTACCATTTACCTCTGTGTGATGTAGGACAAATTATTTTTTCTTTATTAAAATATTTTTTCAATTAAATGTAATATTTTTCAAAATACATTTTCTGAAATTTTAAGATCTGAATTGTCTCCTTCTATCCCTCCCATCAACCCCACCACCACCCTTGAAGATGGTATGCAATTTGATCTGGGTTATACATGTATTATTATCCAAAACATACTTCCATATTGGTCATTGTGATAAAAAATACTTACATTAAACCAAAACCCCAAAATAAAACCATAAATTAACTAATGTGTAAAATAGTATTCTTTGATCTGCATCTGATCTGGACATGGATTGCATTCTTTGCCATAAGTCCTTCAGAATTTGGACAAGTTATTTAGCATCTCTTGGTCACAGTTTTTTTCATCTTTAAAATGAAGAAATAGGACTAGGTGAATTGTGATTTTTTAAAAAGCCCCTAAAAATGAGATCATCAAATAAAAGGTGGGCCATGCCTGGGTTCTAAGACAAAGGAACAAAATCACTATCACTATTACCAATCTGGAGTAGATTATCCTCTTTGCCATGCCCTTCATCTCCATATCTTGTCTTATGGTTCTCCAGTGACACATGCTATAGCAATTAATGACTTATTTCCATTGTTATTGTACCCTTTGTGCTACAATCTCTCTGTCATCAACCTAGTTGGCATGAGAAGGACATAAACCATCCCCACTTATGGAACTACACCAGTAGGACTGTCTTCTATATAATTACCCTGTTCTACCTTTGCTATTTGGTTATTTCAGCCCAAGATAAGAGTCTTATGTTGTATAGGTATGAGGATAAGGATTAGACACATTATATCAGTTATCTAAAAAGATCCTATTTAAGGATGCCCTCTGAAACTGGAGGTTAGTACCTCTGTAAAATATAGTCTTGGGACATTGCTTAGAGAACCCAGAAGTAAAATGCTTTCACCAAGGTTTTCCAGCAAGTATTCATCAGAGGCTAGACACCAATCCAAGTCTTCCTGGTTTGAGGTCACCTGTTTTTACCTTGTCCTACACTATCTTTTTCTTAAAATCCTAATGTCTACAACTCTGTATTCAAGCTAGTTGGTCTCTCTTCTAACAGTCAGTTGGATACATCTTCTTTTTTTTTTCAAACATTTATTAATATTCATTTTTAACATGGTTACATGATTCATGCTCCTCCTTTCCCCTTCGCCCCCCGCACTCCCCCTACCCATGGCCGATGCACATTACACTAGTTTTGTCATGTGTCCTTGATCAAGACCAATTTCCAAATTGTTGGTAGTTGCATTGGTGTGGTAGTTTCGAGTCCACACCCTCAATCATGTCCACCCCGACCCATGCGTTCAAGCAGTTGTTTTTCTTATGTTTCCTTTCCTGCAGTCCTTCCTCTGAATGTGGGTAGCGTTCTTTACCATAAATCCCTCAGAATTGTCCTGGGTCATTGTATTGCTGCTGGTGCAGAGGTCCATTACATTCAATTTTACCACAGTATATCAGTCTCTGTGTACAATGTTCTTCTGGCTCTGCTCCTTTCGCTCTGCATCAGTTCCCGGAGGTCTCTCCAGTTAGCCTGGAACTCCTCCAGTTTATTATTCCTTTTAGCACAATAGTATTCCATCACCCGCATATACCACAGTTCATTCAGCCATTCCCCAATTGAAGGATATACCCTCCTTTTCCAATTTGTTGCCACCACAAAAAGCGCAGCTATAAATATTTTCGTACAAGTCTGTTTATCTCTAATCTCTGGATACATCTTCTGAGATAACACAACGTCATGGTTGTTCAGGATGGCATGGTCATAAGTAAATCTATGTGTAATGTTGCCTACAGGTAAAATTGATATATCATTTCAATTTTCCATCTTTTAAAAGGATTCTCTGAGGCCCACATTTTAAATTTCTATATCTCATTGGGTAAAATGAGTCTTTACCATTAGCCTATAAGCTCCTTAAGGACAGGGACTGTTTTGGGATTTTTGTCTCTTTTCTTTCTTTGTATATCCAGCACTTAGTACGATTCTCAGCCCATTTTTGTTGCTGTTTATTGTTCAGTCATTTCAATCATGTATGACTCCTTATAACCCTATTTGGAGTTTTCTCAGCAACTTTACTGGAATGGTTTGCCATTTCCTTCTCCAGCTCATTTTACAGGTGAGCAAGCAGAGGCAAACAGGGATAAGTGACTTGTCCAGACACAGCTAGTATCAGATTTGAACTCAGAAAGTAGTCTTCCTGACTTTTTGCCCAGGCTTCTATCCATTGTCTCACTTAGCTGCCTGTCAGGACAAAATAAGATCTTATATTTGAAAGGATCTTTAGACATTGTCTGGTCCAAAGAACTCATTTCACTCTTTTTTATTTGTAAATATTTTATTGATATTCCTCTTTTGTACATAATCATTACTTCCCAATGCTAATTCTCCTGTCCATTTAGAAACCTCCCTCCCTTACAATTTCTGTTATTCAGTTGTTTTCAGATATGTCCAATTCTTCATGACTTCATTTGGGTTTTCTTGGTAAAGATACTGGAGTATTTTGCCATTTCCTTCTCTAGAATGAGGAAATGAAGTGATTTGCCCAGAGTCACAGAGTTAGTAAGTGTTAATGTCATATCGAACTCAAGTCTTCCTAACTCTAGAATCTGGGGCTCTATCTACCTAACTTTTTTTTTACCACCTAATTATTCCTACTAGCCACATAATAGGAATTGAATAAGTGCTTGTTAATTTGACTTTCCTGAACAACCCCTGCTTTACACTTACTTTCAATTTATAGAGCAGAAGGCATGAACAACTATGGGGCAGGAATAGAGTGAAGTAGTGGCTATGAATTTTAAGAGGATTCTTGGGAGGCATATTTGTTGGTTCTGTGGGATAGTAGGAAGGCCTTTTAAACAGTGCACACCCAGGGTGTATAACATTAGGTTCCCTTTCCAGGCATTATAGAGCCAGAAATGCAGCAGCATTGGAGAGCCAGGATACCCTTCAGTGCCTGTGATATTATTTTGGCAAAATAAGAAGACCTGGAAGATAGTAGAGTGAAGCTTCACTACCTCCTTATATCCAAGGGAGCCATGGGCCCACAGTTAGCATTTTCTGCCCTGTAAAGTTGTCTACCCCAAGCTGGAAGAGATTCCTCTTAGCACTGTATCTGTTTCTTTCATTTTAAAAAAATACAAAGGCAGCTAGGTTGCTCAGTGGATAGAGATCCAGATGCAGAGATAGGATTTTCTGGGTTCAAATCTGGCCTCAGACTCTTTCTAGTTGTGAGACTGTGGCCATTCTAATCCTTGTCTAATCCTTGCTGTTCTTCTGCCTTAGAAGTAATAATTAGTTCCAGTCTAAAATGGAAAGTAAGGTTTTAAAAAAATAAGAAATGTAAAAGTGCCTATTTTTATTTTTCTCTTCCCCATCACCCAATGCCCCATACTAATTCCATCCAACTCATGGCAAACTCTCTGAAGAGTTTTAGTTCTGTACTTAAGGTATTAGCATACTGCCTATGAACATAGTAGGGATTCAATGTATGTTTGTATATTTTCACTGAGCTGAGAGATTCTGATTTCAATATATTGCTCTTACCCTTTCATCTCAAAAAGACAATAACTCTAGAGGAAGAATTCCAGAATAAAGAGAATAATAGAGAAATACCAAAGACCTTGGTTCATATTTTATATTTAACATTTACAATGTAACTTGGGAAAGTCAATTAGCCCAAAGAATTTCATTAGATTGCCCAATTCTTGAGAGCATAAACTTTCTTTCTACTTATATGCATATTTCCAGCACTTTAGCATAGTTTTTGTCATGCTAGTTTACTGACATCTATAAGTTTCACTTTCCTTAACCATAAAATTAAGATTATAACATCTATGAGGTTTTAGTAAGGCTCAAATGATATAAAATACATAATTTACTTTGTAGATCCTAAAGTACAATATGAATGCTAGTTATTACTATTTATAAAACTCCTAAATTATTTGTATCAATATGGTTTTTAAAGCATTATTCTGTTTTGTTATTGCTTTATAAAAGGTGTTAAAGACTGTGAATTGAGATGAATAGTTTAGATTTATGTTTCTGAAAGTCAGATAATGACTCTTAGACAATCCTTTATTTTGTTTTTAGAGTAGTAATACTCTTTTGGTGAGGACAGCTAGGTAGCAAAGTAGCAGGCCATGAAGTCAAAAAAACTTTTGTGAGTTCAAAAAGAGCTTCAGACACTCTTAGCTGTGTGATACTAAGCAAGTCACTTTTGCCTGTTTGCCTCAATTCTTCATTTATAAAATAACCTGGAGAAGGAAATGGCCAACCAATCCAGGATCTTTGCCAAGAAAATCCCAAATGGGGTCACAAAGAGTTGGACAAGACTGAATATCACCAATCTCTTTTGGATAGTGGGGGGAACCTGATAACCCCTCTCTGATGCTCTCCTCTGACATCTCTAAAATGGGGTCGGACTAAATGATTTCAGAGATCTCTTCCAGCTCTAAAGCTTAGTCTATGAAACATTGTCTATGACATTTTATAAGTCACTTTTGGACTTCTTTTGGAAACAGAACAATACCCAAGTCTTCCAACTTATTTATCTTATAATTGTTGTGTAACTTAAAATCTCTTTTTTAACAAGATTCCTAATATCCTTCTGGCTTTAAGATTGAGAAAGACATCTCTTAGATGCTTTCTTCATATTCACCCCCCACTCCCCACCCCACATTCCCATTCTCTATATTGGGCTTAAGCTGGTTGCTATGGAAACTCAAGACCTGAAAACTGAAACTGTCTCATCTAATATACCCCACTTTGGCAGACTTCTAAAAACAATATTTCTGTATGGCACTGGGGTCTGATTCATTTTTGTTTGAGGCTGAAACTGGTTATAAGAGAAAGTCTTTCCAAAAACAAAAAAAAAAAGAAAGAAAAGAAGGGAGGAAGGGAAGAGTGGAGGGGAAGGAAGGAAGGAAGGAAGGAAGGAAGGAAGGAAGGAAGG
>NW_025399792.1:0-2828 GCF_016433145.1 Gracilinanus agilis
TCTCTCTCTCTCTCTCCCCCTCCTTCTGTGTATTTATTATGGGCGTTCTTTCCCTCTTTCTCTGTTTTCTCTTTCTCTCTCTCCCCACCCCCACTCCCTCATCTCTCTTTCTCTCCCCATCTCTTTCTCTCTCCTTTTTTCTTTGTATTTACTTTGGGCATTCTTACTGTTTCTGTTCTTTTTTCTTTCTCTCTTCTGTATTCTTGTTCTTTCTCTCTCTCCTCGCCCCCTTTTTCTGTATCTCCCAACTCCTCAAACCAAAACCATCTAGTTTTTCCAAGTATGGGGCTTCCTAAAAGTTTCTTTGACTCCCTGCTAGACCACACTTTCGACCTCAGGCTCAGGCTAGGGAAGTCCCGTGGTCAGTGGGGCCTCAGATCAGCTCTGGTCTGCTTTGTTTCCACATTCCCTCACCCCCACCTAGTTGTTGTGCTCGTCATGTGCCAGGCTTTAGGAGCAAATGAACTTTGGAGGGTTAGTAGTATGCTTTCCCCCCTTTTAACTAGGGTACCAAAACCAGACATCTTCTACAGGTTGGGGGACAGAGGAAGGAGAATCTAAAGAAATGGAATCTTGGTGATAGGTCCCATTCACTTAAAAAAAAAGGCTAATTCTGTTTGTAAGAGCTGGTAAGACAAGGGAAAGGAAGTCGTGGTGGGTGACGGGGTGGTATTGTGTTCTTGTCATGGTGACAAAACAAGGGTTGAGGATGGACTGACAACTCTGAAGCTAGACCACTGGCAGCTTTTCTCAAGGGGAGCTATTAGCAAGAATAACAAAAGACTGAAGATGTCATTTCCAGAAAGTAAAGAATGAAAATGGAGAGAATTTTGCCATAATTTGCATAAAGCACTAATTGTGGTCTGAGGATCACCTGTTTTCTATAGTATTTACTGGTCCTTTAAGGGGGTAATTTAGGTGGCCATTTCATCCTTGCTGCCGGGAATATAAAAAGGCTCAGCCCAGGGGAAAGTGATGTCAGAAATTTCATTTTACCTCCTTCTTCCTTGCAGGGGAGTGTTCTCTTGGTTACTGTGTTGATTTTGCAGGAGGAGCTGGGTAGGGTTTTATTTTAACCTTGAATCCTTTTGGTTTCTTTTCATCTCTTATTTTTAACTCTTGCCTTCCATCTTGCAGGGAGTTTGTCCTATTAGGTAATTTGAATCAATGTTGTTTTGGTGTTTTGGTTCCAAGGCAAAAAAGCAGTAAGGGCTAGGAAAGGGGGGATGAGTGACTTGCCCAAGGTCTCACTGCTAGGAAATGCCTGAAGCCACATTTGAACCCAGACCTGGTTCTCAATCCACTAAGCCACTTAGCTGTCCCCAGGTCCAAGCACTTTTAAAAAATATCTATTTTTGAAAACCATATTTCAATACAACAGGTATTCTTTGTAATCCTTTATCTGAAGATATTATTCTGAAAAAAGAGGCCCACTGGCTTCACCAAACTGTCAAAGGGGTCCACGTCATAAGAAAGGTTAGAAACCTTTCAACCAAAGGAAGAACTCGGTTCTTCTGACTCTGGGTCAAAGAACTTGCCCATGATGCCACATTCTCTTGGCCACAGGAGGTATGGAGTTTGGGGGCCCTAAGGGGCCACTAGACATGTAGGATATTCTGGATATATCGGGAAACATAGCATGCTCCATCCCTTATTTGTAGAGGTGGGGGACTATGGATATGGAATAAGGCATATGCTGTCAGACATAACTGGTTTTCCCTGGTAATTCTTTTTTTTTCCTTGGTAATTCTTTGCTCTATTAGATAACTTGCTGTTTTGGGAAGTGGTATATTTAGAAATGAATGTGAGGTTCAAACAATTATTAATATAATTGTTGTTTGTTTGTTTCAAAGCATAGAAGGCTGGATTATTGATAACTCACTCTCATTCCTCCCAGCCTCCCTCCTTCCACTTTCTTGTTGAAATCAAGACAGTTGCTCTTATCAAACCCAGATAATGAGATGCCTCTTGCAAGATGTGTGACAGTCAGAAGTCTCTTTGCCTGATGGAGCAGGAAGGCAAATTCGTGAAATGAAAAAAGAACTCAAGAGTTTGTTCTGTGAATAAATTATCCCAGCTTGACTCAGTTGGCACCCTCTAGACCTCCGGGTAGGTAGTCACCCAAATTCTCAGCCTTCCTGGAAGCTCTCAATTCAATTGAATTTCACAAACTTTCCTGCTATGTTTTAGAGGCAGAAGGGACTTTAGAGATTATTTAGTCCAACTACTTTTGTTTGCAGATGAGGAAACTGAGGCATGCAGAAGTTAATTGACTTGGGGCAGCTTCATAGAACAGTGATTAGAGTGCCAGGACTAACTGGGAGGACCTGGGTTCAAATTTGACCTCAGAACCATCTTAGCTATGTGACCCTGGGCAAGTCACTTACCCCTATTTGCCTAGTCCCTGCCCTTCTGTCTTAGAGTTGTTACTAAGACACAAATGTTCTTTTAAAAAAGAAGTTGGTTTTGACTTTAAAAGATTACTCTATTAACAAAAAAGAATAATATGGAAATAGATTCTGAGTAATAAGACATGTATGACCCAGTGGAATTGCTTGTCAGCTCTGGGAGAGGAGGAAAGAAGGGAGTGAGAGAACATGAATCATGTAACCAAGGGAATATATATTTTTTTAAACCCTTACCTTCTGTCTTGGAATCAATACTGTGTATTGGCTCCAAGGCAGAAGAGCAGTAAGGGTAGGCAATGGGGGTCAAGTGACTTGCCCAGGGTCTCACAGCTGGGAAGTGTCTGAGGCCAGATTTGAACCTAGTCCCATCTCTAGGCCTGGCTCTCAATCCACTGAGCTACCCAGCTGCCCCCTGATGGG
>NW_025399793.1:0-3967 GCF_016433145.1 Gracilinanus agilis
ACAAGGGTCTAATTACTCAAATATACAAGGAGTTAAAGCAATTGTATAAAAAATCAAGCCATTCCCCAATTGATAAATGGGCAAGAGACATGAATAGGCAATTTTCAGGTAAAGAAATCAAAAGTATCAATAAGCACATGAGAAAGTGTTCCAAATCTCTAATAATTAGAGAAATGCAAATCAAAACAACTCTGAGGTATCACCTCACATCTACCAGATTGGCTAAAATGAAAGAAGGGGAGAGTAATGAATGTTGGAGGGGATGTGGCAAAATTGGGACATTGATGCATTGCTGGTAGAGTTGTGAACTGATCCAACCATTCTGGCTGGCAATTTGGAACTACGCTCAAAGGGTTATAAAAAAAATGCCTTCCCTTTGATCCAGCCATACCATTGTTGGGTTTGTACCCCAAAGAGATCATAAATAAACAGACTTGTACGAAAATATTTATAGCTGTGCTTTTTGTGGTGGCAAAGAACTGGAAAAGGAGGGTATGTCCTTCAATTGGGGAATGGCTGAACAAATTGTGGTATATGCTGGTGATGGAATACTATTGTGCTAAAAGGAATAATAAACTAGAGGAGTTCCAGGTGAACTGGAAAAACCTCCAGGAACTGATGCAGAGCGAAAGGAGCAGAGCCAGAAGAACACTGTACACAGAGACTGATATACTGTGGTAAAGTCGAATGTAATGGACTTCTGTACCAGCAGAAAGCAATGAAATAGGACAGCTCTGAGGGATTTATGGTAAAGAACGCTACCCACATTCAGAGGAAGGACTGCAGGAGAGGAAACATATAAGAAAAACAAATGCTTGAATGCATGGGCTGAGGAGGACATGATTGGGGATGTAGACTGGAAACTACCACACCAATGCAACTACCAACAATTTGGAAATAGGTTTTGATCAAGGACACATTTTATTAGTGGTGGATTTCCCCAAACGGGATATTTTCAAAAAATGGCTGGACAACCACTTTTTAGCCTTTTGTATTTGGTGTATGGTTTGAACTAAATCCTCTGATGTTCCTTTCAATTATCAAAGTTTCTGATTCTGTGATAACTTTGCATCGCATGAGTTTGTTGTGTTTTCTCAAGATAACATTATGGGAATTAATTTTAGCTGGAACTTCATGTTGCCACATTTGTTAGAAGCTATCATTAACTCTTCTTCTTGGAAATACCTGTGTATTAATAGGAATGGGCAATGTCAGTAACTATCAGCCCCATCACTAGGTGAGTTTCCATATCTGAATTTATTATCTTCCCCCTAAGGACTCTCCCCTTCTAAATTTTCTATTATTAAAGAGGGAAACACTATCCTCTGAGTCTCTTAGGCTCACAACTAAGGTGACATCCTTTAATTCTTCACTCTCTCTCATCCTCCTCCCATATCCATTCTGTTACCAAAGCCTATAAATTTCTCAAATTCACCCCATTCTCTTGTACTACCACAATTTTGGCATAGATCATTGTCACCTCATGCCTATACTATTAAAATATTCTATTGATGGGTCTGTTTGCCTCCAGTCTCTTTCCATTCTAATCCACTCTATTCAGCAAACAAAGTACCGGTCTAGTCATGTTATACCTATGTTCATTAAATAGCAGTTGCTCTCTGCTTCTCAAAGATCAAATATAAAATTTTCTGTTTCATGTTCAAAGCCCTTTATAACCTCCTCTTTCAGGATCCTCTTTCCAGCCTTTTTAAAACTTACTCATCCACTGTCTACTCTTCAATCCAGTAACTGCCTTTATTTCACCAATAAATAATTTCTCAATTCTAGACATTTTCTCCGGAAATACATCACCCATGACTGGAATGCTCTTTCCACTCCTCCATGCCTCCTGGCTTCCCTAATTTCCTGTAAGACTCAGCCCAAATAACTTCTAAATGAAAGTTTTCATAACCCCTCTAAATGCTAGTGGCTTCCCTTATTTGTTTATTGTTTTCTACTCATTTTATTTTTCCCCTATTTATGCCATATATAGTTTGTGTGTGCCTACTGTTTTTCCCAAAAGACTTGATCTTCTTCAGGTTAGGGACTCTCTTTTATCTCTTTTTGTATTCCTAGCATTTAGTGCAGTGTTTTGCACAGAGTAGGAATTAATAAATGTTTATTGTTAGACTACCTGATATATGCCTATTGATTACATAGTCTATCTGGGATATGAGTCCTAAGACTTGGGGCAGAAAGAAAAAATGGAGAGAGAAGAAATAGGATTTTTTCATTTTTTCATGCTATTTGTAAACAGTTTTCTTTACTATATGCAAGATCCATTTTTAGAAGTTTATCTTCTATTTATTTTAGTAAGATTAATTTAAATTTTATATGCATTTAATTAATGAAAGTCATAAAGAGGTCTGCTTTAAACATTTTATAGATTGACTCATTCTTTGTTCTTTTTTTATTCAACTTTTAAAATTTTTAAATATTTTCTGAAGCTTTCATGATTCATTTTCTCTCCCTCCCCTATTTCCTCCCCCTCTCAGAGCTGACAAGCAATTTTACTGGGTTGTACATGTATTGGGTATATACATGTACATTGATACCTATTTCCATTCTATTCATTTTTATAACAGAGATTTTAAAACAGAGGTTTAAAACCAAAAACCCAAATCATATACCCATATAAACAAGTGATAAATTATATGGGTTTTCTTTTACCTTTCGACTCCTACAATTCTTTCTCTCAACGTGGATAGCATTCTTTCTCATATGTCCCTTGGGATTGTCCTGGATCATGGCATTGCTACTAGTAGCAAATTTGATGACATTTGATCATTCCACAATGTTTCAGTTTCTGTGTACAACATTTCCTTGGTTCTGCTCATCTCATTTCACTCCACATCAGTTCATGGAGGTCTTTCTAGTTAATATAAAAATCAAGCAATTCATCTTTCCTTATAGCATGATATTATTCAATCACCATCATATATCACAATTTGTTCAGCCATTCCCCAATTGAGAGATAAGCCTTATTTTCCAATTTTTGCCACCAAAAAGAGTGCAGCTATGAATATTTTGAGAAATTAGACCTTTGTCAGAGATTTTTGTTATAATTTTTTTCTAGTTTGTTGCTTTCCTTTTAATTTTGGTTGCATTGGTTTTGTTTGTACAAACCCTTTTTAATTTAATATAATTGAAATTATTCATTTTATATTTTGTAATTTTCTCTATCTCTTCCTTGTTCTCAAATTCCTTCCTTTCCCATAGATCTGACGGTTATACTATTCTATGTTCACCTAATTTATTTTAATTTCCCTCTATGTATCTATGTTAATTAAGGAGATTGGTCATAGTTTTCTTTCTCTGTTTTTGGTCTTCCTGGTTTGGGGATCAGTAACATATTGGTGTGATACAAAGAATTTATTAAGACTCCTTTGCTTATTTTGTCAAATAGTTTGTAGAGTATTTAGATTAGTTGTTCTTTAAATGTTTGATAGAATTCATGCGTGTATCTATCTGTGTGGGAGGCCAATAAGAAAAACAGAGTCTTAAATAGATGAACATCTGAGACTCCTCTTTTGACTCCTTTTCAAGATCCACACCTTTTCTTAATAACATTATATGTCCCATTGGAAAGCTTTAAACAAACCAGCAGTTACTGGGTTAACAATTCCTCTACAAGAAAATTAAGATCCATAAACTCTAAGAATATTCCTAAGTCAGCCAAGGTCAGAGCTAGACAAAACTTCATCCATCCAGGTGCAGTCCTCCCTATAAAAAGTACAAGACTCAACTCATTTATGATATCTATAGAATATATTTATGATTCTCAGAATTTGCTTGCTGATATCCAGGTGGCTAGAATTCAGCCTTGGACCCTGTTCTATCTTTACTTTGAAGCCTCCAAGGATTTTCTTTTGCGTGATTTGTAACCATGAGCTGTAAGTTTTTCTTTGTGTTCTTTGTGTGAAATGAGTCTTGAAACATATACATATATTTATATATATATATATAT
>NW_025399794.1:0-10013 GCF_016433145.1 Gracilinanus agilis
ACCCTGGGCAGGTCACTTGACCCCCATTGCCCACCCTTACCAATCTTCCACCTATGAGACAATACACCAAAGTACAAGGATTTAAAAAAAATAAATAAATGATTTTGATTATATCAAACTAAAAAGCTTTTGTACAAACAAAAACAATGTAGTCAAAATCAGAAGGGAAACAACAAATTGGGAAAAAATCTTTATAACAAAAAACTCTGACAGGGGTCTAAATACTCAAATATACAAGGAGTTAAAACAATTGTATAAAAAAATCAAGCCATTCCCCAATTGATGAATGGGCAAGAGACATAGATAGGCAATTTTCAGGTAAAGAAATCAAAAGTATCAATAAGCACATGAGAAAGTGTTCTAAATCTCTAATAATTAGAGAAATGCAAATCAAAACAACTCTGAGATATCACCTCACACCTAGCAGATTGGCCAAAATTAAAGAAGGGGAGAGTAATGAATGTTGGAGGGGATGTGGCAAAACTGGAACATTGATGCATTGCTGGTGGAATTGTGAACTGATCCAACCATTCTGGCTGGCAATTTGAAACTATGCTCAAAGGGCTATAAAAGAATGCCTGCCCTTTGATCCAGGCGTACCATTGTTGGGTTCGTACCCCAAAGAGATCATAGATAAACAGACTTGTACGAAAATATTTATAGCTGAGCTTTTTGTGGTGGCAAAAAAACTGGAAAATGAGGGTATGTCCTTCAATTGGGGAATGGCTGAACAAATTGTTGTATATGCTGGTGATGGAATACTATTGTGCACTTCCATGCTATAAATAACTCCCACAAAAACGGGAGCGGATCACCCTTCCCCCACCCCACCCACAGTACCAGAGTCAGAGGCTGTGCTCCAGAGTTAGAGCGAGCTGGGGTGGCACAAAAATCTAGCCCCTAGGCAGCTCACTGGCACCACTAGGAGCTTGCCCCTGAGAGCAGCAAGACCTGAGAACCCAGGTAGCTGCACTTTTTGTGGTGGCAAAAAAGTGGAAAACAAAGGGATGCCCTTCAATTGGGGAATGGCTGAACAAATTGTGGTATATGCTGGTGATGGAATACTATTGTGCTCAAAGGAATAATAAACTGGAGGAATTCCATGTGAACTGGAATGACCTCCAGGAATTGATGCAGAGTGAAAGGAGCAGATCCAGGAGAATATTGTACACAGAGACTGATATACTGTGGTAAAATTGAATGTAATGGACTGTTAACTTAGAAAAAACGCGGGACTATTAAATAGTCATAAAATCACTCTTTAATCAAGGGAAAGGGGGATGAGGGCTACTTGGCCTCTTATGCAGAGCTGCGCCTTGTGCAGAGCCTAAAGGAACACTGCTTCACTCTGCTCCCTGATCCCCCTGGGAGTGCCACAGCGCTAGATGACGACTCCCCAGAACAAAGGAAATTGGGGAACTTATATACCATTTGGGAAGATCCAGGGGCCAGGAGAGATGATTGACATTATACTGACAGGATACTATCAAGCTAGAGAAAGGGATCATAGCTAGAGGCTAGGGTGTAGGGGAAGGGGCTACTTACACAATGGATACTAAAGGATAGTTCCTGCCCAGGTGTGCCTTCCTGGGACAGGGTCTCTGATACAATGGGCAAGACTGCCTAGGACAAAAGGGTATTTAGCATTTACCCTGGGGTCCATTATTCAGTCTGCAACTGCTAGCCTGAGATTCCCTTCAGGGTGGATTCCCACTGGAACAGGGAACAAGCACAAGCTTTGGGGGGTCTCCAACCTACAAACTGTTTCTAAACTTGGGGTTCATCATATCTCACTAAGCTACAAGTTTGGGAACTCTAGATTCCATGTCGACAGGACTTCCGGAATGGCAGCAACCTAGGACAATTCTG
This sequence comes from Gracilinanus agilis, assembly GCF_016433145.1. NCBI lineage: Eukaryota > Metazoa > Chordata > Mammalia > Didelphimorphia > Didelphidae > Gracilinanus > Gracilinanus agilis. Next base: position 1,870 of record NW_025399794.1, read on the forward strand.
AGGGATTTATGGAAAAGAACACTACTCACATTCAGAGGAAGAACTGCAGGAGTAGAAACACAGAAGAAAAAAAACTGCTTGAGCACATGGGCTGATGTGGGCATGATTGGGGATGTAGACACCAAATAACCACACCAATGCAACTATCAATAATATGTAAATAAGTCATGATTCATCACACATGTTAAAACCAGTGGAAATGCATGTTGGATATGAGGGGGTGAAGGGGGGCGAAGGGAAAGTATGAACAAGAATCATGTAAACATGGAAAATGTTTTTAAAAAATAAAATATTTCTTTAAAAAAACCATCAGTTGGTATCATCTTCAATGGGGACAAGTTAGATCAGCAAGATCAGGAGTGAAGTAAGGATACCCATTGTCACCTCCATTATTTAATATTGTTCTAGAAATGCTAGTGATATCATTAGAGAAGTAAAAGAAAGTGAAGGGATTAAAGTAGGCAATAAAGGAGCTAAACTAATCACCCTTTTGCAAATGACATGATGGTATACCTAGAGAATCCAAGAAAATCAACTAAAAATCAACTAATAGAGATAATCAATAACTTTAGCAAAGTGCAGGGTACAAGATAAATTATCAGTATTTCTATATATTTCCATCAAAACTCAGCAGTAGGAGTTAGAAAGAGAAACTCCATTTTAAAATCACTCTAGACAATATAAAATGTTTAGGAACCTGGCTGCCAAAACAAACACAGTAATTATATGAACACAACTAGAAAACACTTTTCACACAATTAAAACTAGATCTAAACAATTGGAAAAACATTAATTGCTCCTGGGTAGTGTTAGAAGGATATTTAGTTTAGCTTAGTAGGATTTGATTGACAGGGAACAGGCTGAGAATTCTATGTGTGGGACACAGAAAAGAAAGTTGAACTCCTGGAGGGAGGGAGCTGCTTTTTCTCCTGTGGATCTATCCAGATGACCTGAGTTCATCTACAAGCAAGAGACCTGGTTTGCTAGAGATAGGTCGAGCTGAGGTGAGACCTAACAGGGGTGAACATACATGTCAACAATGCTAGCTCCCACTCCAAGCTGGGATTAATAGCTGTGACATCTGGACTTCTGTGAAACTCATCTGCTGAAGAGGTATCTGTGGACACCCGTGAGATCCCCTCAACTACAGCTGGACCTGTTCACCATCCAGTTTCTGGATTGGGTTGAGATTAGGTAGCTGTTAGCTTTATCCTGTAGTGTAGTTCTACCCTCACAGACTTTTCATGGAGGGGACCCTTAGCATTTTAAGATAGATTACATAATCTCCTCCTTACCTATACCAAATATTATTAAAAACCCTTTTATATATACAGACTCTCCTTGTTAATCTTCCTTTCCCAAACCTGGCACCTCATCTACTATAAGGACCCACTGTGATTTTTCCCAGTTAATAACCCTGGTGGTATTTCCTTGTACCCCAATTATCCAATTTCCACACCTACCCTAGCCACCAAGGTTTAATTTGTTAATTAAGGATTAATCTATTTATTACATTTGGCAACCCCAGATGGTTTCTTTTCTGTGTTTGGGCTAAGGAGAACAGAGTTCAGGGAGAGGAGTCTGTGTTTTCAGTGAGTTTCAGTGTGACAGTTTACCAGCCATTAGCTTAGAATTCCATTCTCACTCAAGAGCTGCAGAATTCCATCACAGCCTGAGTGACAGCCTGGCAGCGGTCCATTTTAAAGAGTTAAAGGGACAACATAGCTCATGGTGTCAGGGTATTTAAATATTTAAAAGGAAATAGCACACGGTTTTATGAAAATTTTTTTTTACTTTTAAATTTTTTTCTTTTTCTTTTTGTATATTGTTCTAAGCTTCACTGTGGCTATAAATACCACCAATGGCACAGTCCACTACATGTTACTAGTGGAATATAACATCATGGCTTGAGATATTTTGGATAGAACTCTGTATGTTTGGGGGGAACGTTTGTTGTCTTTTCCTTATATTTTCTTTAAAGATTTCCCAAAGTATTGCTATATATTGCTGTGTTTTAAATGTTTAAATCCTGTGTTAAATATAACTATACACACTATCATGGCCTATGTACCTGTATTGGGAATATGTTGTATTGTTCTTTATAAGTTTAGATGGTTGTTATATGGTGTCGCACGTGTATTCAAGGTTGTTCTAAGATGGTGTATGAAAGATTCTGAGGTGAAACAATTGCTCCTCATAATGCAAACCAAAATAGATAATATGGAGCTTTATATCAATACTGTCTGTATACCTAATAGTCCTAGTGTCTTTAATGGTGTTGGTTATATGAAAGATAATGAAAATGCAGATAAGATAAACAGCAAAAAGGCCAAACAAACAAAATTGGACAAGGAAAATGCACAAATTGATTCAAATGCTAAACCAATTAATCTGTTCCACGATATTCTCTATGTTATGCATGATGGAATTGTGCATTTAAAATCACACAAGCAATCTTCAATGGCAGAAATTGAGGCCATCAAATGGAGAACCCCTAGATTTTTCATGAGCCTGTAAAAGTAATAAGGGAACTGAAAAGAGCTGTTAAAATGTACAACCCCAATTTCTCTGACTTCTTTTTGCGTTTAGAGGCACTATTTACTAAGAGAGAGCATAGTCAGTTCAATGAGGAAACTAGAACAAGCCCAGGTCTAACACTGTGGCCTGAGGATTACGATGAGATGGATATGAACTCAGTTGCTAACTACTGAATGCTAAAACAGGCTAGACGATTGGTAATTGAAGTAATGGAGAGACACTCCCGTAGGTCTACTGCTTGGGGAAATTTTGAAAATGTGAAACAGGATCCGGAAGAAACACTGGCCAGATTCCTGGACAGGATACTAGATGCTGCAGAGACACATTTAGGCTTAGACACAATGGCTGAGGAGACAATTGCCCATGTTAGGAGGATAATAACTCAATAGTGGCAGTGAGAAAATATTTTAGAAAGTATTGCCCAGACTGGGAGTTGATGACAGCAAATCAATTAAAAGGAAAGGCTACCTATGTCCATGTAGCAGGCAAAGAAAAAGCTGCAGACAACAAGGATTCCACTATAGACAATTTGAGAAAACAACTTAGAGAGGCCAATAATCGTGCAAAAGACAGTGAGATTGAGGAGGTGAAGGCTTAAGCAGCTTTAAGATCATCAGTACAGCCTAGGGAACAGCAAAGAGATAGGAGGACAGGAATACAAAGATGCTTTTTGTGTAATCACATTGGGCACTTTGTAAAGGACTATAGATTTAGGGGTCAATTCAACAGATAAAATAACAGAAATTATAACAATAGGTACAATAATAATGGATACAGGGGAAATTATAATAATGGAAATAATTATGATAATTACAGACAAAATAATAACAACAATGTGTGTCGGAATGCTTGCTGTCTGGGAGCACAAACTCCAAATCTTGCAACAATGCAGGATTGGGCAAGATTGGGAGTTGGCCTAAATACAGTCAAGTAGTGTCAGGACAAAAAGGTGACCAGAACAAAGGGTCATGTTCATTATGAAGGTGTACCCAGAGTTCAAAAGTTTTAGACAAATTAATGGGAAATGTATTGGTAATTGATGAAATTGAGTGTGTTAAAGATAATGATGATGAATTTGTGGATAATGTGATTGGAATTAATGATAATTTAATTAGTGTAAATAATTGTGAGGAAAGAGAAAATTGTGATGTAAATATAGTTGGAAATTCTAATGATTGTGTAATAATGGAGAATGTAAATTGAATAAGGATATTGTCATTGTAAATGGGAACAATGATACCAAACAAGAGGTGAAAAAGAGTAATGAGAGTAGTGTAAAATCAGAAAAAGGTGTTAGAGATGTGAAATCCTGGGAATGTCATATAGTTCAAGCAAATGTTAACTTGGATGGACAGGAAATAGCTGAGCTTTGTTCTGATATTACTGTGTTAGCTCTTGGGTTGGAAACATTCCAACCACCAAACAGTACAGAACCACATGTGCCTGTAACTATTGGAGACCAGATTTATGACCTCCTGGTTGATACTGGAGCCAGTAAATCAGTTTTTCAAAGTTTACCTGAGAATTGTAGAGCTGTTGGTGCAATGGTGCCACAGGTAGGTAGTAGGTGCCACAGAGAGTAGCAAAATCATGACCAAAAATGATTACTCTAGGTCCTCTATCTGTGGAGCATGCATTTATGTGTATGCCAGAATGTCCAATGAACCTTTTAGCAAGAGATCTACTGTGTAAATTAAGGGCAACTATCCAATGTACTGAAACTGGTGACATTTCTTTAAATTTACGAGAAGAATCTCTGAAAGCATTTCCATTGCTGTTCTTAGATTCAGTCAGTACAGACGGTGAATTAGGTACAATCTATCCAATACCTGAGGATATACCTAAGGATCTATGGTCAAAATCTTCCACAGATGTAGGCTTATTGAAATCAACTACTCCAGTCCGGGTGAGGACTTCAGAAGGAAGACTAAAGAAGCAATAGAAGGTCCAATAATAGAATCCCTAATCTAAGAAGGGACAATTATATCTTGCTTCTTGGAATTCAATACACCAATTCTTCCAATCAAAAAATCAAAATTGGATGAAAATGGTAAACCTGTATGTAGATTCATTCAGGATTTGATAGCAGTAAATTATTATGTTATCAAAACACTTCCAGTTGTACCAAGTCCAGCTGCTATAATTTCTTTCCAAGACAGGATATTTCACCGTGGCAGATTTATGCTCAGCGTTTTTCTTAATTCCCATCCATGAGGATTCTCAAAAGATCTTTGCTTTTACCTGGGAAAAGACCCAATGGCATGGACTTGTCTTCCACAGGGATATACAGACTCATCTAGCCAATTCTCACGAATTCTAAATCAAGATCTAAAAACGATCAAATTTAAAGAAAGTAAATTGATGCATTTTGTGGATGATATTCTTTTAGCATTGCCAAATGCAAAGGTTTGTCTGAGAGATAGATTCTTTTGATAGAATTATACAAGCATGGGCATAAAATCTCCAAGGCAAAATTACAGTGGGTTTTGTCTCAAGTGCAATATCTAGGATTTGTTTTTTCAGAGGGTTCCAGAAGTATCATGCAAAAGAGAATAGCATATATTCAAAAACTGAGTGCACCAAAGACCAAGAAGCAACTCAGAGCTATTCTGGGAACTAATGGTTTCTGTAGACAGTGGATACCTTGATATAGTGAAATCAAAAAATGTTTAACAGATCTAACCAGGAATATAGAACCAGAACCTCTGAAACTAAAGCCTGAACATTGCATACCCTTAAATAAACTTAACAAAGCCATATTATCTGCACCAGCATTAAGAATCCCAGACTATGCAAAACCATTCCAACTGTTTGTCAATGAGATCAAAGTACTGCTTCTGATGTACTTACACAGACTTTGGGACAAAGTTATAGTTCAATTAGATACTATAGTTGTCAACTAGATCCAGTACTCTGTCTAAGGAGGGTAGCAGCAGCAGCTGTGTTAGTCCAGAAGTCAGCAGATTTAGTCTTCGGTTGTCCTTTAAAGGTCTATTGTTCACATCAGACAGAAGCACAAATGAGGAAATTTCGTACTCATGTTTATTCCGACCAGCAAATTTCTAAGTATGAAATTATTCTCTGGGGTAGTGAGAACATCCAGTTAAAGTGGTGTAGTGTACTAAATCCAGCTACACTTCTTCCTGATTTGCCAAAGAATGGTGAACCATTACATGTGTTGAAGTAGTAGATCTAGTGGATATGCCTAGAATGGATTTGAAAGCCACTCCTATCAAAAATCCAGACTTGGTATTATTCACTGATGGTTCTTCATAATCTGTGTAAAGGAATCAGATGTACAGGTGCTGTAGTAGTCACAGAATTTGAGACATTGTGGCATGGCTCATTACCTAGTAATCTTAGTGATCAAGGTGCAGAATCGGTGGCATTTAAGCAAGCCTGTCTTCTAGCTGATGGCAAAAGTGCAAATTTTTATACAGACTTTTGTTATGCATTTTCAGTGTGCCACGCAACAGGAAAGATCTGGAAACAATAAGGTTTTATATTACTGCTTTAGGAAAACGAATAGCACATGCAGGAATAATGACTGAGTTGTCCAATGCTATCCAAAAGCCTAAACAGCTATTGGTAATCCATTGCAGAAGTCGTACTTGTGGCAGAGATTCGGTCTCTAAAGTAAATCAAAGAGATGATATAACTACAAAGTATGCTGCCCAAAATGCTCTAATTTGTCAACAATTGAGTCAGATGATTTGGAAAAAGCTTATGTAGACTAAGAAATCCAGAAACAAAAAGATAAATATGGAGCAAGGAAAAAACACTGGATATGGATTACTGGTACTGGAAAACCTTTGTTACCAAAAGACTTCTATACCTATTTGTGTCAAGCCATTCACACAAAAGGTCATTTTGGTACGCAAGCTGTAATAGATTCCATATATACACTAGTAGATTATATATACAGACTCTCCTTGTTAATCTTCCTTTCCCAAACCTGACACCTCATCTACTATAAGGACCCACTGTGATTTGACCCAGCTAATAACTGTGATAATTAGATTAAATCTACACTGCCCATATTTAGATTTAATCACCAAAGGTAAGAGCACCTCCAATTCTGGGAGGTCCATAACTCGCGTGTGCTAGAGTGGGTGATGAATCAGAATCAACTGACTACCCCCTAGACAGTTCTATGAGAAGCGTCTATTGTGATTGGACATGCAAACTAGGAGGAAGGCACAGGAAGTGATGCATAAATGACCCCTTTAAAAGGAGAAGGTCTTGTGCTGGAGAGGTCTTCAGCTGAAGAGGGCAGCTGGTGAAGGATCTCTTCTAGTCCGTGAAGGAGTGCTGGTTGGAATGCTGAAAGCTTGGTGAGACTACTCTCATTATGTTCTTTAGAAATCCATATGGTGAGTTTAAAGATTGAATCTTCCTGAACTTCTCTTCATTCACGTCCAGGCATCTGGCCCTCTGACTCTTGGCTGAAGGTTAATTAGAGCTACCTGGATAAAATAGAGGATCGTAGTAATTTACCTACTGTGTTAGATTCTTATTTCCTTATTTCTTCTCTCTCTTCCCAATTGTAACAAACTTCTATAAAAGTCAATTTTGACTTGATATTATTCTTTTGTTAACATTTTTTTAACATTTATTAATATTCATTTTTAACATGGTGACATGATTCATGCTCCTACTTTCCCCTTCACCCTCCTCATTCCCCCCACCCATGGCCGATGCGCATTTCCACTAGTTTTGTCATGTGTCCTTGATCAAGACCAATTTCCAAATTGTTGGTAGTTGCATTGGTGTGGTAGTTTCGAGTCCACACCCTCAATCATGTCCACCCCGACCCATGGGTTCAAGCAGTTGTTTTTCTTATATGTTTCCTCTCCTGCAGTCCTTCCTCTGAATGTGGGTAGCGTCTTTACCATAAATCCCTCAGAATTGTCCTGGGTCATTGTGTTGCTGCTGGTACAGAGGTCCATTACATTCAATTTTACCATAGTATATCAGTCTCTGTGTACAGAGTTCTTCTGGCTCTGCTCCTTTCTATCTGCATCTGTTCCAGGAGGTCTCTCCAGTTTGCCTGGAACTCCTCCAGTTTATTATTCCTTTTAGCATAATAGTATTCCATCACCTGCTTATACCACAGTTTGTTCAGCCATTCCCCAATTGAAGGACATACCCTCCTTTTCCAATTTGTTGCCACCACAAAAAACTCAGCTATAAATATTTTCATACAAGTCTGTTTATCTATGATCTCTTTGGGGTACAAACCCAGCAATGGTATGGCTGGATCAAAGGGCAGGCATTCTTCTATAGCCCTTTGAGCATGATTCCAAATTGCCAGCCAGAATGGCTGGATCAGTTCACAGCTCTACCAGCAATGCATTAATGTCCTAATTTTGCCACATCCCCTCCAACATTCATTACTCTCCCCTTCTTTCATTTTAGCCAATATGCTAGGTGTGGGGTGATACCTCAGAGTTGTTTTGATTTGCATTTCTCTAATTATTAGAGATTTGGAACACTTTCTCATGTGCTTATTGATACTTTTGATTTCTTTACCTGAAAATTGCCTATTCATGTCTCTTGCCCATTTATCAATTGGGGAATGGCTTGATTTTTTATACAATTGCTTT
>NW_025399795.1:0-3235 GCF_016433145.1 Gracilinanus agilis
TATATATATAATGGAAATATGAATAAAACTTTCCACAATTTCTAAGACACCATTCTCTTACCAAAAAAATAAATGAACCTCAGGATGAATAAAAGAAAAAATAAAAAAAATGGCAGGCAGATGTAGAAGATTTATTAAAGGGATTTGTTCCTTGCTTTTGCTGCTGGGCATGTGTTTCTTATTTCTGCTCTTGAAAAATGAAACAAGGAGATTTGCAAAGAATTTCACATTTATTTATTTATTTCTGTTTCTCTTTTCATCAGATTTATCTCAATATTCTCTTCTTTACTAGGTTCTAACCAGCATTAAAACGAAAGGATGTTTTTGATTTCTCCAAAGTGACTGAACAATTTTTCAGAGGCCAAGGGGAGATTCTATCATGACTCAATGAAACTTGTATTAGCCTTTCAGTTAGATCTTCAACCCTTCTTCTCATTTATACTTTGACATTCTGATGAAGTACTAAAAGGTGATGTCATCATTTTAAAACACAATAGATTGTCTAGAAGAGGATGAATAAAAATTATTGAGAACTACAGGAAAGCTAAGAAGTGAAAGGGAAATGTCATACAGAGAATTCCAAGAACTAAGGGAAGCAATGATCCTACCTAAGTACATGTACTGAAGATTGCTGTTTGATAAGCTGCTTTTTTTATTTCTTTTTTTGATGTTGTAATGTTCTATTTCATTAAAAGTCCTTTAGCAGGGGGGCAGCTGGGTAGCTCAGTGGAGTGAGAGTCAGGCCTAGAGACGGGAGGTCCTAGGTTCAAACCTGGCCTCAGCCACTTCCCAGCTGTGTGATTCTGGGCAAGTCACTTGACCCCCATTGCCCACCCTTGCCAATCATCCACCTATGAGACAATACACCGAAGTACAAGGGTTTAAAAAAAACTCTAAAAAAAAGTCCTTTAGCAATCTTGTGATTGCAATTTTTTTTCAGATTTAAATATTTTATTTTTTTAGAAAAATTTTCCAAGGTTACATGTTTCCTGTTTTTACTTTCCCCTTAACCTCCCTTTAATCACTCCCCACCCCATATCCAACATGCATCTCCACTGGTTTTAACATGTTTGATCAATCAAGACTCATTTACATAATATTGATACTTGCATTGCTGTGGTCATTTAGTGTCACATTCCCAACCATGTCTGCATCAACCCATGTGTTTAAGCAGTTGCTTTTCTTCTATGTTTCCACTCCTGCAGTTCTTCCTCTGAATGTGGGTAGTTTTCTTTCCCATAAATCCCTCCTAATTGTTCTGGTTCATTGCACTGCTACCAGTACGGAAGTCCATTACATTCGATTTTACCATAGTGTATTAGTCTCTGTGTACAATGTTCTTCTTGCTCTGCTCCTTTCTGCTTCAATTCCTAGGGTCTTTCCAGTTCACATGGACTGTCTCCAGTTTATTATTCCTTTGAGCTCAATAGTATTCCATCACCAGCATATACCACAATTTGTTCAGCTATTACCCAATTGAAGGGCATACCCCCTTTAAACAGATTTTTGCCATCACAAAGAGCTCAGCTATAGAGATTTTTGTACAAGTCTGTTTACCTATGATCTCTTTGGGGTACAATCCCAGCAATGCTATGACTGGATTTAAGGGCAGGCATTCTTTTATCACTTTTTGGGCATAATTCCAAATTTCCATTCAGAATGGTTGGATCAGTTCACAACTCTACCAGCAATGCATTAATGTCCAAATATTGCCCTACAACATTCATTACTCTTCCCTGCTATCATTTTAGCCAATCTGCTAGGTATGAGGTGGTACCTCAGAGTTGTTTTGATTTCCATTTCTCTAATTATAAGAGATGTAGAACACTTTCTCATGTGCTTATTGATAGTTTTGATTTCTTTATCTGAAAATTGCTTATTCATTTCCCTTGCCCATTTATCAATTGGGGAATGGCTTGATTATTTTTGTACAATTGATTTAGCTCCTTGTATATTTGAGTAATTAGACCTCTGTCAGAGTTTTTTGTTATAAAGATTTTTTCCCAGTTTGTTGTTTCCCTTCTGATTTTGGTTGCATTGTTTTTGTTTGTACAAAACCTTTTTAATTTAATATAATCAAAATTATTTATTTTAGATTTTGTAATTTTTTTCTAACTCTTGCTTGGTTTTAAAATTTTCCCTTTCTCATATATCTGACAGGTAACCTATTCTATGTTTAGATAATTCACTTATAGTTTCCTTCTTATATTCAAGTCATTCACCAAATCTGAATTTGTTTTGGTGTAGGGTATGAGATGTTGATCTAAACCTAATCTCTCCCATATTGTTTTCCAATTTTCCCAACAGTTTTTGTCAAATAGTGGATTTTTGTCCCCAGAGCAGGGATCTTTGGGTTTATCATAGACTGTCTTGCTGATGTCACTTACCCCAAGTCTATTCCACTGATCCTCCCTTCTGTCTCTTAGCAAGAACAACATTGTTTTGATGATCTCTGCTTTATAGCACAGTTTAATATCTGGTAATGCTAAGCCACCTTCCTTCATGTTTTTTTCATTATTTCCCTTGATATTTTTGATCTATTGTTCTTCCAAATGAACTTCATTATAGTTTTTTTTCTAATTCAGTAAAAAAGTTTTTTGGTAGTTTGATAGGTATGGCACTAAATAGGTAAATTAATTTGGAAAGAATGTTCATTTTTATCATGTTAGCTCTTCCTACCCATGAGCAATCAATTTTTTTTTCCAATTCTTTAGATCTAGTTTTAATTGTTTGGAAATTGTTTTGTAGTTGTGTTCATATAATTCTTGTGTTTGTTCTGGCAGTTAGATTCCTAAGTATTTTATATTGTCTAGGGTGATTTTGAATGGTGTTTCTCTTTCTACCTTTTGCTGCTGTGATGTGTTGGAAATATATAGAAATGCTGATGATGTAGGTGCATTTATTTTGTATCCTGCAACTTTGCTAAAGTTGTTGATTATTTCTACAAGCTTCTTAGTTGATTCTCTAGGATTTTTTAAGTAGACCATCATATCATCTGCAAAGAGTGATAGCTTATTCTCCTCCTTGCCTATTTTGATACTTTCAATTTCTTTTTCTTCTCTAATTGCAACTGCTAGTGTTTCTAGTACTATGTTGAATAATAGAGGTGATAATGGGCATCCTTGTTTTACTCCTGATCTTATTGGGAAGGCTTCTAATTTATCCCCATTGCATATGATGTTTGTTGGTGGTTTTAGGTATATACTGTTTATTATTTTTAGGAAAGGTCCTTCTA
>NW_025399796.1:0-1348 GCF_016433145.1 Gracilinanus agilis
TATATATATATATATATATATATATATATATATATATTTGAGTTTGCTACATATTTTATTTTATGCATTTAAAAACATTATTTAGATAAAGGATTCTTCATCAGACTGCCAAAAGGGATTCATGACACAAAAAAAGTGAAGAACTTTTTTATGTAAATAGCTTCCTATTAAAAAGGAAAAGAGGTGTTACAATATTTTTTAATGATTGACTACAGCGTAAATTTAAGAAGATGATAGTAACAGTGAGAGGATACAATTTTTCTAGTCATGATGTTAGACAAAAAGATTCATATAAATCCAGGCTCTTTAGATGTCTCTCAGAAAATAGAAATAGAAAACATCAAGGAGAAATTAAAACATAAGAAAACAAAGTCAAACAAAACAGAAAATCAGCAAAAAGGAGTACCAATTTGTTAAAAATCCTACAAATCAATTGAAAGGGTCAAAATGAAAGAGGCAACATAAATTGGGGGGAAATAACATGATATCCCAAGAGATGTCTTAAAAACAATCCTGGATTTTAATCAATAAAAATGGGTTAAGTGCCTTCTTTTTGCCAGGCAATGAGGATATAAAATTTAAGAAGGCATGTCAGAGATCAACTAGTTTACCCTTCCTCCATCATTTTATAGATTAGGAAACTAAGGCCCAGGAAGTTTAAGTGATTTGCCCAAGGTCACGCAGGCAGTATGTAGAAGAACTAGGATTTAAATCCTGATCCTGGGACTATAAAAATCCATTGTACCAAATCTTTCCATTGCCTGTTGGGACATATTTAAAGAAATTAAGTAAAAATTAACAATGATAAAATAAAGTCATAAAAGCAAATAAAAACTCACAAAGAGAAAAAAAGTCATGGAAGAAAATGAAGGCAGAATGAATACAATAGATAACTTTTTTTAAGGATCAGAAAGAAATAATGAAGAAAAATATTAACATTAGATGCTAATCCTCCACAAGAAATGATAATAGAAAACCTGAGATAATTAACAGAAATTACCAATAGACTTGCCACAGTTTAAAATAAAACTTCAGACAATATAGAAACCCTGGAATATACATTCACATAAAATAGCTGAACTGTTGAAAGAACTGGAAAATGTGTAGTCTTAAGAAGCAGCCCTGGGACTTGTCAAGAAAGAGCAACCTCCAGATGATTGACAATTGAAAACAATTTTTAAAAAAATCAAAAGACTTTGAACTTCACATTCTGCTAAATCATTCAAGAAACTTACCCATAGGGGCAGCTAGATGACTCTTATATGCCTGAGAACCAATATATAACATTGATTCTAAGATGTAAGGTAAGGAGAAGAAGAAAGAAAAAAGGGAAGGAAGGAAGGAAGGA